>NC_048895.1:43261643-43276382 GCF_011077185.1 Oxyura jamaicensis | reverse complement strand
AAATAAAATAAAATAAAATAAAATAAAATAAAATAAAATAAAATAAAGTAAAATAAAGTAAAATAAAGTAAAATAAAACAACAACAAACCCTGTAAACCATCTTGATCACAGCTGCTGTGGAAGCAACTCAACAGTGCTGGAAAGTTTCCTCCCATCCAAGTATTGATCGCTGGAAACATTCCCTGCTCATGACATTCAGTTTTGAAAGGGTAAAGTCTTTGAAAATACAATAGGCTGAACATTTTTTATTTCTTTTCTTCTTCCCCTTTTTGAGCTAACTGGAGCTTGGCAGATGGCTTTTTTAATTAAACAGTATGAAGTCTGCAGCATAACTATATGTTGCAATGTAGAGTTATACAAGCCTTGTCCTTCCCTTTACATTTAATGCTCAGACAGTAATACCAAGATAAATCTAGGACAACCATACTATTCTCCTGTGGCTTTGACATGACACTGTATGTGGTTTGCTCCATCTAACAAGAGAAGTACACTATGTGTTTGAGCAATAACATGCTGAATCAGGGAGGCTTATATTATTGTTCTGAATAAAAAGAAACTGTGCTGTGGAAATACAGCTTAGAGACCCTCATTCTCCCATGGTATTTTCTTGCATACTATGCACTTGCATAACTGGAGGCTCCTTGTCTCAAAACATTGTACGTGTGATCCTGTAGACTCAGGAAGCTTCAGGGTAAACATGGGCTTGCTACTAGTGGTTTGGCAGTTTGGCAAACATCAACGTAAAGCTTCTGTTTTGGAAGTTTTTGACCCAAAACTCAAAAAAAAAAAAAAAAAAAGTTTATTTGATGTCAGATACTGGCAGAATAACCATGTTTTATGTAAAGTTCAGTTGTGGGAAGCTTATTGTCCAAGTTTAAACATTACATTCACTTGTGAACAATGCATGAGATCAGCAGAGCAAACCATCAGATGTGTCCATGAGTAACACTCCTGGAATGGGACATGACAGGGGAAGAACTTTCTCTTTATGAAAGAAAGGTCCTGAGACCTGTAAACATATCGATCAGGTATCATTGCCTAGGACACTGAATAAGGAGAACTGCCTGCTGTATTGGCAGCAAGGGCTGAGGAGTGCTCATGGGCTGCCAGGAACATCTGGTATGGCATTTAACATCAGCATTAAAGTTTGACAAATATTAGTTTGTGCATGCAGTTACCTGTGGAGAAGGAAGAGCCAAATGTTCATGGCTAATTCCACCTGCTGGTTGTCCCGTACTTTTCACATTCTCACACCTTTCACATTCATTACCTCCATTTCACAGCTTCAGGTCCTCGTGCCTCTGACTTGTGTTTTTTAGACAAATTTAACTTCCTCAGACCCATCTCAGCATCAACAACCACCTAACTAACTGGGACACCAGCTCAAAAATAATCATTTTGGGCTGTGCAAAAATTAAAAATTTCCATTTTCCGAGAAAAATAAGGAAAAAAAAAAAAAAAAAAAAAACACAAAGCTTTCTTTAGGCTATGGGCAATGGGGAAGAACCCGCTGAGTGTCATAGAAACTCTTAAAGGAAAGCATTGTTTCCACATGAAAATTCAAATGTCTGCTTTCAAAATGATCACAGAGAAATTTCTTCTATTAAAAAAAAAAAAAAAAGAAAAGTGCAGATTAATTGAATTGTTGAATTCAAATGCAGCTACAATACTATGGTTCTTTCCGAGGGCTCTCAGGCTCATCCTGCTGCTGTGGACTGGGCAGCTCCCAGTCTTCTTTTGCACACCTTTACAGCTCCCTGTCCCATCTGCCCATCCAAGCTCTCCCCTCCTCATCTATCACAGAAAGACACCTGTGTCAGTGGGCAGTGAGGCTGCAGGTGCCCAGCCCAGAGGGCAGGTAGGGGCTCTGGATTCCTGCACAGCTCTCAAGGTTTCACTTGTTCTCCTCAAGCCCATTTGTCTGAGAAAAGGACCATCTGTGCATTTTGGCACATACTGAGTTCAGGCCTTGATTCCTTTCTGCATGGAGGTTTTTATCTAACCCAGTGCAATAAATAACTGTCAGATTAAGCACGGCCATGCAAATGTTACTGTACTTGCATTGTAAAAGCTGCCTTTTATGTGGGCGTCCTCTGAAATAAGGCAACCATTCCCTGGCCCTCGGTTATGCTCGGCCCTGCTCTAATCACCCTGTTTCGGATGTGCAGCTTGCTGTGAAAGACAAATGACTGGATCTATTAAACTTGGTCTTGTTGTGAGCGTGCCCAGTGGTAATATTGTAATGGATATTGCATTGCAGGCGGGCAGTGGTTTGCCGAGGACGGAGGGCTGGGCAAGGACTTTGATAGCTTTGGCAGCGCCACACACCCAGCATCTGCAGCTCAACCTGGGCAGCCTTGCAAATAGGTCTGCCAAGGCCGTGCAGGATGGAAGGGAGCCTCCAGGGCTGGGACAACCCTGTGTTGCATGGAGCTGAGTCAGGGTGCAGCTGGCTGGCAGAGGTGGGAAGGGGAGTGCAGCCCCCCTGCTCTCCCAGTGCATCCGTCACTGCCACAGGGGAGCTCGGGCACGGCCCTTGGTGAGTGCAGGACAGCATCAGGCACATGGATCACACAGCAGAGCATTTCAGTGTCATCTAAATCATGTTTTCTGCCATGGGTGCTGCCCTTTGAATGCAGATTATGGTGGTAGCTGATCAGCTCTGTGGCTGCAGGCACCAGCAGACATCGAGGGGCAGGGTTTGCAAAGCTCCCCAAGGGACCAGGGTGCCTAGTTTCCATCAAATCCCTTTCAAATGTCTCTGAAAGGGCTTGTTTTTCTGCAAAGGAGGCTCCTGCATGGGCGAGGTGTTAGCAGAAACTCTTGAACAAGAATAAACAAATGCTGCCAGCAGCTGTAAATTAAAAGTGATAATTAGAAGCGCTATTTCAGAGCATGTGTGCCACATACCCACTTGCTCTCCAGATCTGTGTTAATACAGTTCAACATCCCAGACATAGATGTAAAGAAAAAAAAAAAAAAAAAAAAAAAAAAAAAAAAAAAAAAAGATGAAATGCTTTTAACCCCCTCTCCCAGCTCCTCTGCATGAGACTCAGGTGTTGCCAGAGTCAAGGTGCTGATCCTGATCCCAAAATGCCCTCTCACCCTGCACCACATCCTGCCAGGTGCTGAGTGCATCCTCACAATGCCCAATGCACATTCATCTTTGGTTCATCACCACGGGGACTCATATATTTAATCCTAGGAAGTCCTTGGCCTCTGGCTGTTGTGGGTGTCAAGGTTGCCGCTGCCACAGAGATGGATGCAGATGAACGTTCTGAATGATGGTGATGAATAAATAAAATAATGGGAGTCTAGTATCTATAAAACAAAGGGAAATAATATATAGGCTAGCTTTTATAAAGGTCACAGGTTTGCAGTAAGGCTGTCTCCAGAATGGCTGTATAAACCTTAGTAAGCATTTGTTAGGGTTCAGAAAAGAAATAAATTAAATTGCTTTTGGCCTGCTGTGAGTCGAATTGCTGTTATTCTGGACAGATGCAACGGATGTCAGCCTGCTTGCCTTGAATTCACCTTGCCAAAACTGAGGCCAGATTCTGACATGGAAAATTTAACATTTCATCTGCCCCTGATACAGAGCTATTAAAAAGCATTTCACAGGGTAGCATATTCATTGACCACTAGAAAAATTAGCAGGTTTTGTTTGTGTAAACTACTTGAAGGCAGTGGCAGGCAGAATCTGGCAGCTACATTTATTTATACACCAAATGAGAATCTGCCTTTTGCCTGTCTCTTCTGCAGATATTAATTTGATAATAAATAATAATAATATTTTTTTTTTTTTTAAAAAAAGAAGCAAAAAGCAGCTCAGCAACTCTCACCTCTCTCCTTTAGAAAGGGGACTGTTGACACACATAATGAAAGAGAAAATGTGAATGCTTAGGAAAAGAGATGGATAGATATCAACAAAAGATAATAGTGGGTATTAAAGATGAAAACTATCAAAAATATTAAATAGATAATTTCTTCAACAGAAGACATCAAGATGCACCAATATGGAGAGTGCATGGTGGCAATCATTTGCCCTGTGATACGATCGCAGTGTCCCAGTAAGGGATTGCAGCTTTGCAGTGTCGGTGCTGTGAATGCCTATCTTTGTGCAGCAGCCTCGGATCTCCTAATGAAGGGAGGCACTCAGAGACAAATGGCACTACGTGCTCACAAGGTGAGTGCTCCCTCAAGGTCACTGTTGTCACTTCCCTCTCACTATGGCTATGAAAGCTGATTCTGTTAAAACTCTGTAACATTCATGGCGAAGGAACCTACCAACACCCAATATGCACTTTAGAGACCCTTTGCTGGGATAAGGCCAGGATTAAGGTTTTACATTGACAAGATGTTGTCTGTCTACATCAATGCAATGACATGCACCCATGGCCCACTCTAGAAGTTTGCGGCTGCTTGGGTGCACGTTCCAAACTTCTGGCAGAACATTTTGAGCTGCTTTTCCCCAGAGAGGCCGTGCTGGTTATGCTGATCTCGGCGTGCTTCGTGCCATCCCCACCCAGGTGAGCGGCTCGGGGTGAACACACCCCTGGCAGTGGGCTGAGGGCTGCCCTGAAGCCATCCTGGCACCAAGGAGACACCCAGGAGGGAGCATGGGGATGTCCAGAGGCTCATCCTTGTTTGCAGTTGCTCCAGAGCCAGGAAACACGTGTGGATCTGATGGGATGCTCTCCTGTTAGAGGCCTCCTCACTCTGCTCCCGGTGTGTTCCCCCAAAGATCCTGTTTTTCTGCTGGCAAATTCCCACCTCCTGCTTTCCTGGGTTACCACATTTGACTATTTCATGAGACACATGGGGCAGATCCTGCTGTGGTTACACTGGGCCAGCTTCATACCTGTGAGGGCCATGTTGGAGCAAATGGGGTCAGAGGGAACCTGCAGGCTGAGGCTGGAGAAACCCTGAACTCTGCCTGCACTAAAATCACTGACAGCCTTAGGAAAATCACCACTTACTGAAATTTAAAAGTATTTGAGAATTTGACAGATGCTGACACATGGATCTCAAAAAAAAGAAGTTGTTTTCAGTCATTTGTGTGTCTGTAATAAGGCAGGGGCTGCATGTCCCATGTAATGTGCTCACTAGGAAATCTGAGTTACCGCATGATGGCAAGTCTGGAAAATGAAGATATTTTTCAGCAAATCTCAAGTTTTTATCATTGAACATACATAACTTCAGTTAAGCAAGGAGTATAAAGCTCGGTGCTGTCACGTTCACCTGCATCACCACCAGCGACCTCTCAATAGAGCACTCTTAGCAACCTGCAAAGATTTTGTCATCTTTTTCCATAAAAGATATGAAATGGTAGTCTTGATTTTTTCCTATGCCAGTAAAAGTGAAAGTGTATTTTATTAACCATTACTAGTTTAAAACCTTGAGACTTTTTTATCCAAAAATAATAATAATTAAAAAAAAAAAAAATGAATGCAGTGACAGACAAAAAAAAATCCAGAAAAAGAATAGATGTTGTCTGCTACTCTCCTTCAGGGATGCTCAGTCCTGATAACCTGAACATTACAGAGCTCTCAGAAGGAGAAGGTTGTATGTAGCAAACCAAATATTCTGCAATACATGGGTATAGCAGTGTCAAGGAGAGACAGAATGGCAGACAGGTGCAGGGCTAGCTCAGTGTTTGGGGTCAGACTTTGAATAACCTCTGCACACAAGGTTTAACGACACTGTTTCTTTTGTTTACATCGGAGAGAAAGATAAAAGTATATTAAAAAATTGAAATCAAGTGTAATGGAGACCACTGCGCCTTTAGGTGGACATGTAATATCTGTCAGAACATAGCTACTTAATATTTAAAATTATTTACATGGTAAAAGCAGAATTTATGAGTAACGCATTCAGCTGTCAGTAAATGTAAACCTGTATTGATTAAAATAATATCTAAGTTTCCCCGTGGAAGTGCAGCCTTCCCCCTGGGGATTAATAACCACTGGATAGAAGCTGATGGCTCAAGGTGCAGTCAAGGACCATTAACCCCAGTTTGTCATTAAGCCCCAGAAAATGTCCCATACCAAGGTCGTTATTGCTATTATAAGCTCTAAATGAAAAATAACATGGGTGTATGGATTTTTTGTTATAGCTGAGGCAGACTCAATTGATGTGTACAAAGCATGACCTAAGAATTAAGAGCCTGTCCTGTACAGGAGCCTCTCAGGTTTGCTTGAACCATTTCTCAGCATTTCCCTTTGCTTTAATTAACTGTGTATTTCAGCCTCGTTTTTCTGCTTATGTCATGACCAAGTGAAAGGAGCATTTGTTAATAGCATCTCACATCTAAAATAATTTCTTACGATGTTGAAGGTGTGATACATTTTCTGTGTTGTTTTGTAAAGGAAAAAATGTTGAAAATGTCTTAGTTTATTTCTTTTCATTTACTTGTGTCTCAATTTAGATGTTTTTCTCTTTGCAAAGCATCATATGGTACATGTAGCAGGAAGGATAGGGTAGTCACAGCCTGCTAGCAAAATATACATCTCTTTAGCAGGGAAGGCTAAATTTAAGAAATAGCGGATGTTTTCCTATGAGGCAGGATATAAGCAAACAAACAGAAAAATGGTTCAAAAACAACTACAAATATTAAAGAGGATGTAACAGATTCCACGGCATTCTTAGCATATTATCCCAAGAGAAAAGATGAAGTTTACACATATAGTTGTGTTATATGTTATATATGTCTGTGTTAGGCTACCCATGTAGTGTAGAAGATACTTAACATATACATAAGAATAATCTTCTCTGGAGGTGTCCTGAGTAACTGCAGTGCCAAAGCTTTATTCAGATTTAAGACAAATCAACATTGAAATTTGTTTGCAAGAGGTGCAGACAAACACCATCTGGCACCGAAATTCACCATTTATTCTTCCACTAGACTTGGTTTTCTTTAAGGATTACACTTAAATTGTATTATATATGTATAAATTATATGATTTAAGTGTAAGCCCTTAATTTAGGTCTGTTTGCATGGCAAAGGAATTTAATCCTTTCTGATGATCAGGGTGAGTGTCTAGTGCCTACCTTTAATATTTCTTGTTTAGTTTACCATAAGAGAGGAATTTTCATTTGGATTGCATGCACACGTCGCTAGGATGCCCCAAGATGTTTGCAGGGGGAAAGAGGTGGGTATTTATCATACGTGTCTGCCTGTCTCGCCTGGCTGTTTATGCTTGCACTACTGTGAGCAGCTGGAAGCAATGTTTCTCTCCAGAATCAGTAGCCTGACTTCCCCCAGTTCTTCACAGCTCAGAAAAATGATTGTCAACAGTCCTTGTCAAATTAGGAGGAAACACCAAGAGAGAAAAGAAAGCTACTATTCAAGGGGCTGTTCTGGGATGCCATTAATTCCTTCAATGGCAAGATATGGAACACACCAAAAATATAAAAATAAAAAGCCAGTAACCACAGATCTGGAAGGCTCTCTAACAACTCACAGGACTGAAATTAGAATTGCAAAGAAAAGACAAGACACATGAGGAGGAACCAGCTGGCTCCTTCCACTGACTGCCCCTGAGGGGAAAGGGGAGCTGCAGTGTGCCCAGCAGCAGCGCTGGGGCAGAGAGCTAGGGAAAGGCAGCAGCCCACAAGCCAAGAGGCTGAGAGGAGGGTGGCAGCACAACAAGGACAGGTCTCGAGTGGGGGACACTGTGGATAATCGCCACCTATTGCTTGGCACAGTGGAAGCCACAGCCAGAATAATGAAAGTGGGGGCAAACTGGAGGGAATCCAGATGAATTAGAGGTAGGAAGATAAAACGTTTAACAAATACAGCCTACTGATTATCAAAAGAATTTAGCCTGTTTTGTCCAAATCACCATCTTCTGATGTGCAGCAGGCTATTTACAGCAGGTAGCAATCTGTTGTTCTACCACCCTAGTGGGGCAGGACCAGAAGAAGCTGACTCCATTTGCAATTTGCTCTTAATGTTTAGGGGAAAATTCAGTGATAGGTGTATACCAGGCTACTCAGACAGGTTTATAATGTCCTGCACTACCATGTTTTTCAAACAAGAGAGGTCACCAACTGCCTAGACTGACTTTCCTTTGGACCATACCCAGGGCAGGAAGGTGTGCCCTATGACTCCTCGGGGTCGTTCCAGCCCTGTTCCCCCACAGCTCCCTGATTTCTTGGTAGGGAATCCAAAACCTCCTCCCCAAGAGTGGCTGAGGAACATGTGAGTGCAAGCCAGCTGGACCTAAGCTAGTAACAAAAGTAAGACTGAGAAGCAGCTATTACCACGTGCTGTCAAAAAAAACCTGCAAGATTTAAGCGAGCTGCCTGGTTCAGAAAGGAGAAATACTGTCCTTACGTGTAAGCTTTTCCCTCCCTGCTTGATTTCAGCCTGTAGGCCTACATGAAATAGTGTAGGTTAAGTGCTTTCAAATCCATCCCTTGTCAGCAATAAAGGCCAGGCTACAAATCACCCACATTCATGCAGCTTCTCTCCTCTAACATTCCCTGTTAAAAAAACATTTGGTTCACAGCTCATAGTCTGACGCAAAGAGGAAAGAATATCTTCTTGAAGATAAGTTTCAGTACTAAAGTTATTCAACACAACTTTGTAATGGCCAAAATGGATTGTTCCTTGGTCCATTTCTGAAGATCTACATTTTTTTTTCTAATAAGTTTTCCTTCTGTGTCACTTTACCGTTGCCTTAAATATTATTTCCTATGGTAGCTGAATTGTGGATTGGCTGCTGCTGATGTAATTTAGACTTACACAATAATACAGCAGTGAATAATAATAATAAAAAAAGTATTCATCTACAATAGTTTCCAGTAGTCTTTATACAAGTGTCACTTTCATTGAATTTGACTAATTGTCTCCTCAGGCAGGACAGCCCTAAATCCAACTCTGCTCTTTCAGTATGATTTCAAATGTTGTGATCCCTTTGAATAGTGGCAACGTAATAAAGGTTTGCAGCCCACCCACAATATGCATGTGGTCCAGTTATCATGTTTCCGCTTCAGTTTCAGTATTTCATATTCGAGGACTTCAACTGACATACATCAGACTCTGTCAGCAAATTATTCCTTTTAGTAAAATACGACAGGACAGTTTGACATCCCAGAGCACAGCCTTCTAGATATGTTTCAGATGAGAGCTACCTTTAAAAAAAAAATAACAATCTTGTCTTCCAAAAGCACAGCTAAATGGTGGGTTCAAGAATATATTCAAGAAAAACAGTTCTGCTCTAGTATGTGGACACACAATTAATTTAGCTTATATCGTGAGTATATGTCAGGGGAGTAACTAGCCCATCATTATTAACAGAATATCTGTTTTTCACCAGAATTGTAATTCAATCACTTTACCTAAGGCTTTGTGACATTAAAGAGTCCTACACTCTGCCTAACTATGTGCAGTTGTTGCTGTTACTTTTATTATTATTTACTTAAATTAACTTCGTAAATAATGCACAGAGATTTGGCACCTTTTACCCATCATATGCCAGGTACAGAAATTGAGACACAAGCATAAAAAGAGGTTTCTGTAGTGTCTGTTGAAGGAAGAGAAAGTGGATGATTCTGTCAACATCATTGTTATCTGACCTCAGATCTCCCCCTGTGCCACAGGTACCGGGTGCCCAGAGCCTGTGCTATTCTCTCATGTGGTTCAGGCAATACTGGGATTAAATGTAGAGCTGTTTACAAACTGTTCCAGATCTGAGTCTTGCTTGGCATCATGCAGAGGGCCTCTGCTCTGCCTGGCTTGCAGAGTCTGTCTTCTACAGCTGAAACTGCAATAGTCTAGAGAGGGAAAATAACTTGCTTTCATCACCCTGCTAACCTTGGGGCCAGCTAAGGACAGCAGTAAGAGATCTCATTCCTTTTACTCTAAAGCTTCTGCCACCAGTTCTCCCCATGCAAGCTCCCACGTTGCTCTGCCATGCTTCTGTTCATGAGCCCCACGCTGAGCCCCGCATACTCCTGTCCCACAGACCCACTGGCAGGTTTGTTTCACTGAACACCCTTGCACCCTAACCCCAGTTGCATGGCTTGTTGAGGACCCAGACGAGACAACAGGAGCATCCCTCTGATGTCCAGGACGCAGGAAGGAAGAAAACCAAATGCCCCCAGAGCCGTTGGTTGAAGGTAGGCCCTGAGCAGGGCTCCACAGCTCTGCTCCTGGGAAAACACAGGCATTGAACTCTCCCAAAAGATTGTCTCACTTCAATTCAAACACCAGGTTTTCATTCAGCAAAGTTCTCATACAGTTGGACTTTGATTTGTTTGGTTGGGTTATTTGCCTGAAAGGAATAATCTCACATCTTCTAACAGTTGTGATTTCTCTGCTTCGTTGATTAAAACACCTCTTTTCCGCTATTTTCTCTCCAGCCACACACCCCACCCCCACTAATTAAATAGCTCCAACCCTCACAGCCATAAGACTTCAATGGCTCAATAACATCCTGAGTCAATGTGTTGCAAAGCTGCTTTTTAATTCATTCTTCATGCAAATGATATACAATTAGACCTGGTTAATCTGCATTCCTTCTGCAAACGCTATTGTTAATAGGATTTAAAAAAAAAAAAAAAAAAAAAAAAAAAAAACTTCAGCTTAACAAATCAATGGCACATACATGCTATCAGATCAGTTACTCCTTAAACCTTTTGGATGGCCAGACATATGGGGGAAACAGGCAATGATTATAACAAGGCCTTGCAAGAGTTCTTTACAGTGTTTGGGACGTCTGATTTCAGAAGCTTTCTGCCCTGCATCCCGCCCAGCGCCTCTCCTCTCCTCAGGTAAGGAGAGAGGAGGGGGGATGTCAGGAGAAGGGGGCAGACCCTGCAGACATTTGTTAGGGACTTCCCTAGGGAACTGGTCCTTAGGACAGGTTTTTACCTGTTAACAAAACGCATTGATGAAACAGAGGGAAAAAACAGCTCAGGAATGCCAGGCTACTGCAGAGGGCTGCTGTTTTGTGTCTTGCCAGGGAAATTCTGGATACGCTGACAGACATTTCCAAGTTTCATTTCCAACTCAGGTGTCCTGATAAGCCTCTCAAAAGGAAAACCTGGCCCTTGACCCATGGCGAGATGCAGATGCCCGGAACCTCCAGGCACAGGCTCTGCCTTTCTCAGAAGGTAGAAGAGGACTGCATGGTCTTTCCTTGCAGGTGAGGTGCATTGGGAAGCCCTTCGGTAGCCTGCAAAGCATAGCACTGGATAAGGACTGCCAAGGTAGGAAGGGTCCTTCACTCTCACTTAAATGCCATAGCCTTTCACCTGAGTTTTGAAGTGCCCTTTGTTTGTGCAGAGTGGCACACCGATTAGGCTGAGGAATCAAAATTCTCCATCCACAAAGCTCGAGCAGTGCAAGGTACTCAGACTTCCTTCATGGTGAATCTGCCTTTTCATTCAGCTTTGGCCCTCTAGTCAATAAGGGCACCAACTGTGATGAGAGCCCCAGTCCATCTGGAACTATTCATTTGGGTCACCAGATGATCTAGACTTTCAATCCCTGCCAAACTTGTGATTTGCACAAGGGACCAGATGCAAAAAGACCGTGTATCCCAAGACAAATCCCCTCTTGTCACAACCATACCAGATATACTCGCAGGCATCTCACGCTGGGATATAGCAACCTTCTGCAGTCAGGAAATATTATCCTTCATTATGCATTTACCTTCCAGTACAAACACGACAACTGCTGATGTGCCTTGACAGCTTGCCTCTTTCCTTCTCCCCCGATGTGATGCCGAGAGACGAGAAGCAGGCTCTCGGGGAAGAGCTTGCATGAAAAGTGATAACATGAAAATATGTCAGCATTCCTGAAAAGCATTCAGGCAGCGTCAGTCAACAGAGCTGCCTGCAGGCTTAAAAAAAAAAAAAAAAAAAAAAAAGCATGCAGAGCTTCTCAGGCCTCCCTGCCTGGAAGTTGTATCTCAATTACACAGGGGGGCTGTGGCCTCACAGGACCTGGCTGGTTTTCTCGGGTAAGGCATTTCTGGTGCTGTTACTCGTTAATTGGATGGGAAAAAGCCCACCGTATTTTTCTAAGTTTTCCACCTGCCTTCAGAGCAGAGGTGAGACTTGTCCCACCAATATCACCCCTCAGTAGGGTTGGCAGGGTCCTGTGTGACCTCAGGGCTCCCTTGCTCCTTCCAACATCACTTTTCGCCAATCTCTCACTTCCTTTCACTCTTCACATGTATTTGCAAGCAATGCATGGTGAAATGGTGGGATTTTTTTTATCTCTGCACCATGGCTGAACTGTCCTGGTGAGTCTGTTGTTTAAAAACTAGCTTCAGTGGATCCTCAATGCCCTCAGGCCCAGCATCTGGCATTACAACATCCGCTGGTGCAACTCACACGGGGCTTCTGCCATTGTGTTGTAAAGACAAAATCATAGTGAAATCATGATTAGCAGAATCTGTGAACCCGAGTGTCCTCCTCATACACAGTCCTGCACTTCTCTTTGGAGCCAGAAGTGTGCTAATGACAATTGTACTCAAGCAGATAATAATTAGTTCTCTCCAGATCACAAAGGCCCTGCTCTAATTACTAACACTAAGTGCAAACCCCAAGCGATTCCACTAAAACCAACTGAATAACCCTGGTTTTCCCTTCTGAAAATGACTGCAGGATTTGGCCTGGGAGTCCTTTTTGCTCTTCTCATTAAAACCACAAGGCAGAGTCTCCAGAAGATCAAACCTCATAGCAAAGCAGTGATATGTGAAGATATATCAAAAGAGGCCAAACTATCTGAATGCAGAGGAAGGCTATCTGGGCAGCCCAGATGTACCCAGGGTGTGCAGAGGCTCACATTCCCTGGGGGTACTTGGAGACAGCCTGGCATTTTTGAAGTTGACACCTCTCCCTCCCACCATTTCAGTGCAGGAGGAGCTCTGTTTGCCTTAACAGAACTATCTATGCAGAGATGCCTTTTTGTTGTTGTTGTTGTTATTTTTTTATTATTATTTTTTTTCTCTGCTTGTACAGCAGCAAGCAACAGAGTCCTTATCACAAGACCACAGTCAGCAAAAAGAGTACCAGGTCTAGCTTCACTCAGAAAGAAAGGAAAACCCCTCCACAGACTTCTCTGCCTCTCATTGGGTTTGTTACAGGCTCTTCTACCTAGGGTTTGTTACCATTTGAGTTTACAAAGATTACATCTCTGCACTCTCAGCCCGTGATTGTTATAGATTGATGGGTAGTCTGCTGATTCGCTCTCTCGATGGATAATGGTGGATAAGAATTTCAGTTAGGATGGTAGAAATGAGTCACATCACCAAAGCAGAAGCATTGAGTTGAATCACAAAAGAAAACTGGGGTACAGTAACCAGTATGATTCAGTATTGATCAAAAGCCAAATATCCAGGGACTCGTTTGAAAGAAAGGACTTCTTTTTGATAAGCTGGTCTAATTATTACAGATGTGCAAAATTGGTCTTAGTATCCCACAAAAATATTTTTATTCTAGTTTTTATTATTTATAAAACAAATATAATGAAGTTCTTTCCCTCAGTTGCAGCATCCTGCAGTCTTCTTCCCTAGCTTGTGTCCACTTTTATTTCATGCTTCTCTCTACAGTCACATCACTTCCAAACATCCCCATTTCCTTGGAGTTAAGGCAACTGCTCATGTAAACAACAGCTCCAAGTGTGAGAGTTGCATTGACAATCTGACAATATATTCAGGCAATTCTAGCCAATTCTATCCACATTGTCAATGGAAACAGTCCTCATTATTGTCATCCCATTAGACATCTGAATAAACACTGAAAAAAACATCAGATACAAACCTACCTTAGGAAACATTATGCTTCTCAGCTCTTTTTCTAGCCATGATTCTCAAGAAGGGGTGGGGAAGAGAGAGAGAGTAAATAATTCTTTTGAAAACACTGCAAGAAAATATTTGGCACCTCAGAAAGGCTGCCATTTTCTTTATCTGTCCCAACCCTTCCTCTCACAGCTTTTCCTGAAGCCAGGCTGCCCACTGTGGTGAAGGTGACCTCTCTGGCATCTCAGAGTGGTTCAGTCCTCCATTGTTGTACCCGCGATCCTCCTGCAGGCTCTCGGCACTCTGGTTGTGGGCTCGGCTCTTCTGTGCTCTTCATCTGCTACCTGCAGTCCTTATGTCAACAAAACTTACTGACCTCCATGGGATTGTTTTCTTCTAGAAGGAGAAAAGCACAAGATCTGGCCCAAACTGTGACAAAACAGACCACAAGCTAAAGGGTGGTAGGCCTGGAAGTAGATCATTAGTGGAAAGCAATCTTAGAGCCTAAAGTGACCTGAAATTGCTCTTGCATGGGAATGTCTCCCCCAACCCATCTCCTGCAATGTGTCCTCCACGCATGTCATCAGCTCTGTCACTTTCCTGCAGGGAATTACTAATGGGTTGGGATCTCTTCTTCTCCCCCCGCTGCCCTTTCAAGCCGGTCATGGCCATCCTCATAAATCTGCCAGGATGCTGACAGCCAGACTGCAGCTCACAGGGGCTCAGGGGACTTTGAGTGATATTCCTTCTGTTTCAGTTCTTTCCAAGGCAGCCATTGATTTAGGGGGATGAGTTTCTTTTTACTTGTTCAAATTTAACAACAACAACAAAAAAAAAAAAGAAGAAAAAGAAAGAAAGAAAGAAAGAAAGAAAGAAAGAAAGAAAGAAAGAAAGAAAGAAAGAAAGAAAGAGAAAGAAAGAGAGAGAGAGAGAGAGAAAGAAAGAAAGAAAGAAAGAAAGAAAGAAAGAAAGAAAGAAAGA
>NC_048895.1:43256725-43261633 GCF_011077185.1 Oxyura jamaicensis | reverse complement strand
AAAGAAAGAAAGAAAGAAAGAAAGAAAGAAAGAAAGAAAGAAAGAAAACAAGACAGAAAACAAGACAGAAAACAAGACAGAAAGCAAGACAGAAAACAAGACAGAAAACAAGAAAGAAAGAAAACAAGAAAGAAAGAAAGAGAAAAGTAACAAGGAGCACTGAAAGTGAATAGGAAAGAGAGTGGCTCCAGGATCTTCTGAACTGAAATGACTGCAAGTGCAGGATATGTCCCTGGAGAAACGAGCTTTCCAGGCAGTGAAAAGAGCAAACAAAGAGCAGCAAAAAAATGGACCAGGGAACTTGACTATTTGCCTGTGGATTTGATAGAGTGCCACACATGCTTTATCTCTATCCAATGTCTTGTTAGTGAAGAGCCATTTATTTATTTTAGAACATGTTGATATTGAATGCTCCTAGCAGATAACATAGTCTCAAACCAAAACAAGGTTTTCTGTTCATTCTAATCCCCTTGGTTTTATTTCAGCAAAGACTATCAGTAGTAGTCTTTTAGTTTCTTACTGGACTAGTGAGCTGCTGCCAACTCTAATCACTCTGGCTCACACCAGACATTATTTCTATTATCTGGATGATTCTAAATGACCCTGTCTTTAGCATGAAAAAGCAGCTTGATGTTATCTGAGGAACCATGCAAAGCCAACACACATAAAGGCAGGCCGAGCAAAAGCCCTGTGTGCCACTGAGGGCTCATCACATGAAAGCAGCCTGGAAATCAGTATATAGATCTGTGGTGTTGATGTGGGTGGAGATCATTGCTGCATCCCTCGTGGTAAGTACTGTGATGGATGAATCTCCAAAGGCTGGGAGGTTTACGTGTGGGCAAATTCTCATTTGTGCTGGCTTCTGTCCAAGTGTATCTTGACAGTGCAGAACTGGAATGAAAACCTTGCAAAAATACATGCTTTAGAGTACATAACTGCTTTCAGGAACTATGGTAAGAAGGCAAGTTGAAACTGACCATTTCCATGCATAAAAATAGTTGGTGGCATTGAAAATTTGCAGGAAGACCCATATGATTGAAATATTAATATCAAGTATTATAACCTCTCTAAAAATACTAGAACAGAAAAAAGGAAATGGGAAAAGAATCATGCTGTATTCTGCAAAATGACATTCTCCACACCAATGATCCAATGATCTTAAATTATAAGAGATAAACACAGGGGGCACTATTTGATGACTCTGACAGATCATCAATTCAGACAGGGAACAAGCAAAGCAGCTTTCAAAGTACCTATCTGTAATGGATGACTATATGGGACAAGCTGAACCCAATGAGAACAGTTCTCAGTACAGTGATTCTGAATGAGCCTTTGAATTTTTAAGGGGCAATTTTCTAAGTCAAAGAGTGATTCATTGAACATGGGGAATTTCGCTTCTCTTTATGGATATAGGAGAACTGGGAACTGGAGTGATTGCTTAGACACAGGCAACAGTGATTTAGTTACTCTTGTTTTATGCAAAAAACATGAAACCCAAAACAATCGAATATAGGTATTCGATACTTTAAACTGATCATTTCTCAACACTAAAAATGGTTATGAGCCCAGCTGGCTTGGAGAATTAATTGAAACAGAAAAATTTAAAAAATAATCAGGAACTGCCAGAGAATATTGTCTCCAGAAGCTGCAGTTAACAGAGAAGGCTACACTGCTCAAAACAAACAAACAAAAAAACAACAGTGTTTTAGGAGGGAAGTGAAAGCAGATACAGATAAAGATAGATGTATATGTAAGCTAGATGCATATAAATTGAAGGTTAGAAACTGCAGAAAAATTATTGTTAAGCAGTCTCATTCTACTACAGTTGAAGGTATCAGGAAGAAACAGGGATGACAGCTCACATTTAAAAGATGGGATCTTCCATCCAGAGAAGAAACAACTTCATAAAAAAGACTTGAATAGTGAGATCCATAATCAGCTGAATGTGTATGCCCATTTCAGGACTGGGGAAGAACAGCAAAGACTTTCAGACATCTGAGTGAATAAGGACAAAAGTGATACATTATTTGGCACTGTGTCCACTTCTGGTGCCCTCATTTCAGAGAAATGAATAAAACAAAGAGGCTTCAGAAAAACTGTGAGAAGTTAGGGATTCAAGAAACATGTTTTAATGTGGAGGACTAAGCTCTTTAACTATTTAAACTAGCCATTTTACTAGAGGGGATGTGACTATTGGTTTAAGTGTCTCTGAAAATGTGCATGGACAGCAATTATTTCAGTAAGACCCTGGGCTTGGCTGAGCTTTCTTAGCTGCAGTACTGTAGGCAGGGGCAGCTCACTGAGCAGTCCTTCCATTCCCCAACTCAAGACATCGGAAGGCCCATTCCTGCCAGTCCGGCAGTCATTGCTCAGGCTTGGAAGCACAGCTTTGCAAGTCAAATTCTGCAAAATGTCTTGCACAGAGGAAAAGCAGGCAGGTTAACAAATCCCAGGGCTTCAGGATTTTGCCAGGTCCTCCAGGAGGTCCTGTGCTAGGCGGCAACAAGAGTAAACTCCCATTTCCCCATGGATATATACCCACACGTGTGCACTGAACATTTTCACCAAGGTCTACTGAATCTGGATTTTTGCTAAAGATTTGAATGCTAGAAAAATCCACTACATTTTCCAGTGTGCTGTCTGCTCCATAATGGTTTTGTTCGTCTTATGCCAGGGTAGCTCAGACTGCCCAGTGCAGTGGAGGGTTGCTGGGCTGGGAGGCTGCTGAGGAGAAGCAGCCCCCTGGTTAAAGTTCAGCACGAGCACAGCACAGAAAGGATGGGGCTGAAGGCAGGCCAGCTGCAGCACAATCCCAGGCACAAGCTGTTTATTAGGGTGAGTGTAAAGCACTCCAGAAGGGCAAGACTCAGTGTTCCTCCTTTTGATCCTATTATCATATGACAACATGATTAAAGACAGGGTAAAGGCAAGGCCCTCATGGAAGAAGCAAAGGGGTGTCAAACCACTAATGGAAACTGTCACAGAGGAGACGGAAAGTTTAAAGAAAACATGCCCCTCTCTCCCCCTGGGGCAGGGAGAGAGGGGAGCCCAGTGCCAGCAGCACTGCACACAAAGGCAGAGCAATAAAAACAAGAACATGGGACAGAACTCAGAAAAGTAAATGTGGTGTCAGCTCCTCCTTTGTCATCTGTGTGTCCTGGGAAACCAGATGACAGCAAAGATTGGCTGCACAGCCCTTCTGGACACACACCACTTGCACACAGGATCAGTTTCCCTGGGACTTAAACTCATTTTATGTTTCCTTATAAGCCCCCAATAAGAAGCAGATTCAATCTGAGCTCCTCTACCTCTCTCCACAGAGGAATGGCCATGCACAGGCAGTGACTGATTCAAGTAGGATGGCCAGCACTGGAGTCCAGTCCTTGGGTGGTGGAGAGGTCAGTCCAGGCCCCCGAGAAGTAACTGAGGTAAGGCCCCCTAAATATCCCCAACAGGATCATACAGAGGCAGTCAGGGGAACCTATGTCCTGTGTGAGGGGTAGTACTGATGTTTCCTTTCCTTCAGTCCCCCAGCACTTCATTTTCACAGAATCACAGAATGGTTTGGGTTGGAAGGGGCCTTAAAAGTCATCTAGTTCCAACCCCTGCCATGGGCAGGGACACCTCCCATTAGGTCAGGTATCCCAAAGCCCCATCCAGCCTGGCCTTGAACACTCCTTGCCTTGCCTTGCCTGTTCAATTCCCTTCCTTCTGCTCTCCCCACCCTCTTTCCCCTTTCTGTCCCACCTGAGGTTTGATCCTACCTCTAGTTTCACCTTTTATCTAAAACATGGCAGATTGTATAACTTTCTGATATTACTATGGTTGCTGCCCTTGAAGCTGAAGTGACTTGAAAACATTATTTTTCCTGGCTATGGCTTCAGATAGCTGAAATATAGGAAGTCAGGGAGGGTGGCAATTAATGGACCACTGCAGTGCAGGGGAACTTCAGCCTTGTTTCTGCTTCTCTCTGCCTAAGACCACAAGAGAGCCAGATCTCTGCAAGAGAGCTACTGGGGCTATGGCCAGGAGTTCAGCTCTCCCTTTACCTCTCCAGTCACAATGAGTGACCAAGCCAGAGTTCAGGAGAATTTTGGCGCTGACAGTATTGGTCTCTCAGGAACTGGATGGATACCTCTGTGAAACATACAGCATTGCTGCAAAGTGCTGTTCATTTCCATGAATGAAACAAGCAGCCAACAGTGAAGTCTGTTATAATGCTGAACTACCAACGAAGTAGCATCAGCAGCAACATGGGGAATAAATAAATAAATAAATAAATAATAAAAACAGTGGAAAGCTGTCAAAAAACAAGCGTTTTTAGGGCAACATATTAAACCAATATTTATTTTAACAACTTTAATAGGATTCTCCTATTCTCCCCCGTTTGTTCCCACAAGCTCTATATCAGCCATGCCTTCTGGAGATGCCTAGAATATCTGGATACTAATTTCCCATTTATTTCCCACTGGAGCCTTAAAAACTCAGTTTTGTGGTATGAAATACAGGCTATTTTGTTGAAATACTAGGACAAGGCTTTCTCCCTCCCTATTCAGGGAACATTTACTTCAAGAGAACGTTTGCTTCACTTTTTCCCTCTGCTGTCAGTTGCATTTTCCAAAAGGTAGGTGGTCGTTGATGATAGCAACGCTTCAGATACATGGAAAAAAAAGTGCTGCAAGAGCAAACACTGAATGGCTCTCCACTGGCAGGACCATGCATGAGCATGCAGCAGGTAGATAGAAAGCTGGGGTGAAATAACTTGGTGGTGGGGTACAAGGAGCATGGCCTCAGCAGAGGAATCAGCTGCTTCTACACCATTTGGACTGAGCAAGGCTCTCTTCCTCTCTTCCCTGCCTAAGATGACGGAAGGAAGGAAGGAAGGAAGGAAGGAAGGAAGGAAGGAAG
>NC_048895.1:43247310-43256325 GCF_011077185.1 Oxyura jamaicensis | reverse complement strand
GAGCACTGGTTCTGCAATAAGCAATATTTCAATTGTGCTTTCTTCTATCTGCATCCTACTGTTAGAGATGGGGCTTCCATTTGGATGGAAAATTGGCAGCAGAATAAGCAGAATAAGCACTCTGCACCCACTTTCCTTTAGTTTTCCAGATCTTGCAGGCCTGCAGCTCCAGTGAACCTTTCTTAACTTAATAATGAAAGAAATAGAGTACTAGGAGAACAGGTATTTCAGGAAAACCTGGTACCAAAGTCACATGCTGCTTCTCTGATGTAGTCAGCAACATTTCAGATGAGTGCCCTGTTAGCAGTAAAGCACTTAAAAATGTATGTATCTCATTTTAGGTGTAGCTTTTTTCAATGAGATGTTGCAGACAAGAGATTTTAGTTTCTAACACACACCACACAGATCTGCCATTGGAATCGGGCACCATAACAAAGCATTATTGCCTCGCTAATACCTTTTTGGGATGGTGCTTTATGATTTCCTAAGCTCGTCTTCAGTGGGAGCTTGGCACCCAGGCCACCTCTAATGTGGTGTAACACAACCACTGGTAACTAGTGAAAGCCCCCACTGAAAGCGTGACACTTTGGGCCACTTGAGCACGTTCCTCGGGAATACGGGGAAGGCTGCGGCTGACTTGATGACAAAATGTTGGGAGCAGCGGCTGATTGCAGAGAGCCTGGGGAGCAAAATCTGGCTTTGCTTGGCAATCTGCTCACGGCCCCTCCGGCGCACGGCTCGGCGTGAGGAACCGGTGCGGGGGCATTAGGGTAACCCTTCACACGCTGCCTGCAGGATTAGAGGAGAGACGTGATGACAGCTAGAGACGTGGCTATTTTTAGCAAGCCATCCAGTCAACACGTTTCACTTCTATCCTTACTCACAAATTGTTCGTGAGGACTGTTTGGCTTTTATGCTTATGTCTGTTACCAAAGTCACTCAGTCGCTGCTCCAAGCACATTCTGGCCAATGCATGACTGGAAACTATAGTTGGAGCATGTACGAACTGTTTGTTTGCTGAAGCAGCTGGGGAGGTTGGTTGCCACAGCCACACCACATTGTTCCTGGACCAGATGACTTTAGCAACTGTCCAGGGGATGGTGTGTGGGTCAAAGACAGGAGGGCGAGAACAGGCAGAGAGGTTAAGAGGAATTAACCTGGCAGGCTCTGAAAAACTGAGCAATTGTCGTAGAGCCTGATTTGAAATTAATTATCTGTCCTCATGTTCACGCTGGGGATTTCTGTGTGCCATGTGCCTGCACAGCCCAAATGACAAAACGTTCCACCTCATCCTCACCAACCACCTCTGCAGGCCCCCAGCGAGCAGTCTGCATCTCAGCTGGGCAAGGGAGCCCCAGGAGACCAGCTGGCTCCTTTCCCCTCCAAGGCAGGGTGAAGAACCCAGGCTTGACCCCAGCAGACATCAGTCCACACTCTACTTTGAACCTCCACCACCACCCTGCATCATCTTCACCTGTGCCAACTGGTGGCAAGGTTTTCCTAACTAGTGTCTCTGTTAACGCACAGTAAATCAATACTTCTCCTCTATTAACCTCATATCTGAAGACTGCTATCATGGTCTCCCTTCAGACTTGGCTTCTCTAAAATAATTCCAGTTCCTTCAACCTGTCCTCACAGGTCATATTTGTCAACCTTCTCATCAGTCCTACTGCTCTCCTGGGGTTTGGCTTCCTCAGCTGTGGCTATGTATTTTTTCAAAGCACAGTTTTATCTTCATTCTTATTTTTTTCTTCAACAACTAGTTCCCTCCTCACGTGATGCAGACCACAATTGCCACATCACACGCTGCTAACGGAAAGAGACGAAAGGCTGCAACCTGCTACAATAAATACGTGTTGAATGCACTCCATGTACAGAACTGTATTTATTGTATTTTATTTTCCAAGATCTGCTATGTCCCTGAGCAATTGATCTGTTACTCCTATGCATGATAAATGTAATCCAAATTCCTTTTTAATACACAGATGTAAAACACTGAAAGTCAAATAGCAGAACATAAATGGACAAAGTCTGGCTGTTAAAATTATTATTTTTCCTTTTTAATAAGCATGCTTGAATTTTTGCACCTCTGTTCTTTCTGGATAACTGGCTTTGAATGCATACATCTAATGTGTAAATAACCTTAGCATAAAAACACAATTTCATTTATGGGGTTCTACCCACACCACACCACCCCCATCCCCCACTCCCCCCCCCCAAAAAAAAAAAAAAAAAAAAAAAGGAAAATAGAAAAGAAAACAACCAAAGAAAACACACACCTCAACAAAAACATCTTAAAATACAAATTATTGCAAAACTCTACTTATGGAAAAGCAGAAACTGGCTCTTGCTCATTCATTTTGTTTTCATTCTCCTCCCTGCCCTCCTCTTGAACTTTACATGGCTTTTTTTTCCCATCCAACTTTGTCACCGATGGGAAATTTCTAATCTAACATACTGGATTTGTCCCTATTTGAAAATGAAAAGGAAACACATTTGCAGTGAGATACACTGAGGGGCATTTGTTAAAGCGAAGGCAGAGTAGCAAAGTTCATCTCCCAGCAGCGAGACTTGTGGTGAGAGGTAACTGCATTTGTTCCCTTTTTTCCCAATGGCTCATTACAGCTGAACAGGTCAGACCTGTCAAACATCACCGCATTCGATGGGGCTAGGAAAAGAAAAACAAAACAAAACAAAACAAAACAAAAAAAAAAAACACCCCGTACTTGGATGCAAGGGCTGTGCATCCCTTGTGCATTGTCTGGGGCAACCCTTTCACAGAAGCACAGACATTGTGAAATGGGGTCAGGAAGGTAGCAAGCCAGCTGCCTGACACTCTTTATCCTGCCTCCCGTGACCGAGGAAAGAGCAGTGGCTTCAAGCACCTCCCAAATATGAGTTGAGAGCCTCTCCAGGGAAAATCTCAAGCATCAGCCTGATTTTGGTTTTGCCTCAGATTGGGGTTTGTGGTGTTTGCTTGCATCAGTGTCACCTTGCAGCTTCAGCAGGCCCCCTGCTGATTTTATGGCAAGATGGAGGAGAACAAATCCAACCCCTCTGCCCTCCTTCAGAGCCAGTGAGCCCGACACTCAGCTGATATCCATCAGCCCATAGCCACTGATCCAGCAGCATAGCACCATCTGGGCCAAACCTCACCTGGAGCCCAGCAGCTTCCAGCCCAGGGTGATTCCTCCGAAGTTGGAGGGAGCTTTGTGCCAGTCTAACAAAGAGCAGACACAGCCTCAGCAGGCCTTAATGAGCTGATGCTGATCATGTAACTGTCTTATTGAATTTGCATTTCATTAGGAGACTTCATTTGAACCACAGCTGTGAATATTTGAGGGCCTGATTGTGTCTATGGATACTAATTTGTTCAAAGACAAGGAGGATAGTGAGCTGCAACCCTGACCCTTTTTGCATTGATCAGAAAAGATAGACCCTCCTGAAAAGTAATGACAATGCTATACTGACAACATGTTCTGGCCGTTATATGCTGGTCGGTGCTGAGCTTCCTAAATTCATCTTTCCAAAACCAATCCTTCCAGGGGGACACAGAGGAGGGAAGCTGGACCACACCACCTTACTTGAGCGTTTCCCCGATGAAATTTCTTTGTATACTGTAACTTTGTGAAGCCAATGAACCCCACAGGATGGGGAAAACAGCCCACCTCCAGGAGGAAGTACCGTCATTCTAAAGCTGACTTCCTACATGAGGCTTCATGGGTATCCCCCTATCCAAGTAAATTAGATTACCACACCATAACATTTTGTAGGAACCCCACATCTTTTAATAATGGGAAGACTGTAGCCAGCTCCCACAGCCCCTCAGAGGCAGGCAGTAGGCAGGCAGGACCATTGTAATCTCTGCAGAAAATATATGAATGGGGGTATCTGAGCAGGAAAGAGTGTCAGAGTCATTGAACCTCTCATGTATTGTGGAAGTGAGGTGTTCCAAAAAAAAAATAAAAAAAAAATGTTTCTGTCCATGGGCTGAGTATGTTGGAATTTAGGTTGCTTCAGATTTCCCCCCCCATACAGGTTTAGAGCTTAATCCAGATATTAAATAGTTAAAAGCCAAGATTTGTGATAAGCAGATGGTAATTCTTGCTACTTACTGGTAAAACCTGTTTGTATTAAAAATATCTTCATGTTTCCATTGAAACCTACTAATTAAGAGATTAAACTGTATTTTATTCACATGCATGTGAGTGAGGGCTCACACACACACCTGGCACTCCCATCTTCAAATTCCACTTAGAGGCTGGCTGAAAATACACCCGCTGGTCTTCTGCTGGTTCTCTTCCCTGTGTTGGGTGGGAATTTGCTGGAATTTGCTTTATGAGCTGTCAGGAATAAGAAATTTTCACCTTATTATCAGGAGAAGCAGGAAGCTGTTGGCAAGTGCAACTATTTTTCAGAGAATTATCTAACTGGGGAGTGGACCTTTAGTGATGAAGCTACTTGAAGCACTGCCAGGTTTGTAAGGTGGATGGTACGTCACCAGGATTTTATTCTCAAGCTAGCCTAAGTGAGAGATTTGACTGTGAATTGCCCTAAGTAAGCACAGAAGTAGGATGGAAAATATTAGCCCCTTTCCCTTCTTAGCCAACTGGCCATTTCCCTCCGCTAAGGGGAGTAACTATTGACACTGAATGCTTTCCAGTGTGTAACTAGTTGGCCTTTTGCTGTAGTCCCACGAGCCTTTTTCTATTAAGAGGGAAGCCAAACTTCCTTCACGGATGCTGCCCTACTCCAAGTGTCACCTCTGTCACTCAGAGGCTGTAAGTGGATCTGGACAACTCCCCAGAGGACTCCAATGTTTATAAACTAATAAAGGATCTGATGTTGCCAGTCTGAAAGCCAGATGTAGCTGCTGCTGAAACAAAACGAAACAGAAGAAAATAGAGGCTTTTCTCTCTATGCTCACTGTTCATGCCTTGGCATCCAGAAGGGTTCGGGGCAGAACCTTGCCCACACTCCTTACACCACTGTTTGGGACAGCTTCATAGAAAGAGCATGTCTGCAGAAATCACAAGCTGTGATTATAAGCAGGCCTTATAGGAAGGAATGTTGTGCCTTGCATTGCCATCAGGAAGAGGGTGAATACCCTGGTGAGCGCTGCTGCCTGACAGAGGAAAAGCATCAGCTTCAACCAGCTCAGCTGACCAAGTGTTGCAACTCCCCATGTATCTGAACATCCTCAGTCTAAAAACTCTTGCCCAACGCCCTTTCCTAGGATATTTCCAGTCCTATCTGGTACTGCTGAGATCAGTGATGATGCAAGGACAGCTTTTGATTTAGCTTTTCAGTGCTCCCATCTCTGTTTCCCTAGCTGAAACCAGAAAGTGCCAAGACCCATTTAAACAAGCAAGCAAGCAAACAAACCAACAAACAAAAACTGTTCTAGCACTCCTGAAAAGTTCAGTTCAAGCCTGACTGGGGACTTGGCAAGAGTCTGGAAAGAGCTTTTGCTTTGTTTGAACCAATCCTGAAATCCATCCCTCAGCAAAACTCATTATCTAATGAGTTACTTATGAGTGCTGCTTTCTGGTGCCTGCAAATGCTCTGGGATGGGCAGAAGAGGTGTCTCACTCTGCTGCAGCTCTCATGGGTTTTTCAGTTGTTTGGTTATTGTTCATAAAATGTGGTCAGGAGTCACTTAGAAAACCCCAGCAGAGCCCCTGTGAGATGCCCCAGGACAGTCAGGTCTCTCCGGAGGCAACTCTGGTGCCGTTCTCCACTGGGATCTGCAGGGGAGGCTAAAGTAGCGCGACTGGCCGCAGAGGTGCCGTGGCCTAGAAAGTTCCCAGATCCCCCACCGCAGCCCAATGAGATAAATAAATAAATCACACCGCACCCCCACCCCCTTCCCCTTCCTCCCCCCAGGCCTGATGAGAAAGATGTCACCTCCGCTCGGGCCTGCTGCCAGGCTGGCACAGATGAACCGCAGCTACCGGGGCACCCGGCAGCTGCAGGCAGGCTTTCAAAGCGGGGTCTGGCCGGGCATCCCCCTCCCCACCACAGTGTCATCTCCAGCAGCTTTCCATGTTCGTTTGCTTTCCCGGGAGATCCAGTCTCCCCCACACCACATCCCGCTCCTGAGGTCTTCCCCGGGCTTGGTGGTACCTCATTGGTGCCTCAGAAACATGCAGCACCACTTTTGGGGGTTTGGAGAAGAGCAGAAGGTGCTGCCTCAGTTTCCAGAGGTGATGACACTTGGCAGGAGGGTTTTGCTGAGCATTTTGGGTTTTATTTTCTTCCCTTCCTGCCCCTTTGGAGGTGATAAGGTGCACATATAAGCTGCAAGTATGTAGCTGAGAGCAGAGTGATGCGAGCAGCCTTTAAATAATAATAATAACAATAATTAAAAAAAAAAAAAAAAAAAAAAAAAAAGGAGCTACTGGGGGCCCCGTTGGTTAAAGGCTACGGCGCAGTCACTCTGAAGTGAGGGTTTAATGAAGTAGCCTGTGAGAGAATGGAGGGGACGGTCCCCGCTGCACAGATGGCTCTTTGTCACCGCTGACACCTGCCATCTGCTTGTTTGTCTGAACGATGTCGGAGGGGCATCGCGAGCCTCCAATCTGCCGCGCCGCCGCCGCCCGCGCAGGGTGACCCCCTGACCCGAGTGTCAGGCGAGGCTGCCTGCTTCCTTCTTCCAGCTCGGCGGGTTCGGCCCCGCAGCTGCCCCCGGCCGCCCGCCGCCCCGCGCCCCCCGCGCCCGCTGCCTCTCGCCCGCCCGTAAATCTCGCCCTCCTCATGCGTGTGAAAGGCGGGGGACGGGGAGAGATTAACCTCCACGGGCATGGAGCGGGGACAAAAGTTTACGCCGCCCAGCAGCCATTCAGACCTTTCTGGGATGGCGTTCATGCTCCTGGGCTTTTTTTTGCCATCGTCCCCGGGGCGATGCTCGGAGTCTCCCTGAGGTAATGAAGAAGCCAGATTGCCCCTGGTGTAACACTGCCGACACTGGGAGAGGCAATTAGGATATGTAAAAATTACTGCTTCTTTCTTTGCCACAAAGGTGGGATGTTTCTCTGAACAGAGCATCAGCTATAATATTTCACGGTCTCCAAAGAGCTCTGTCTTAAAGGCACAAGAAAGAGATGGGGTCCACTTTACAGACAGAGGTCACTAACAGACCTTTGAAATCATGCCCTCAAAAAGGACATATTAATGTAAATGCAGTTAGGTAACCATTAGTGGGGGAAAGGGAGGTTTTTTGGTTTTTGTTTGTTTGTTTTTCAAAAATATCACTGCAGAAAAAAGTATCTTCTTCATATATGACAAGTGAGTGCTCAGTGACTGTACCATCACACAGCAGCAAACAGGGTCACAGCTTTCTGAGAAACATGTTGGAGCAGTAAGCCTGTCCCAGGATTTTAACTTTTAATTTTAAAAATATGATTAAAGCCTAAGCTCACCTAAAACAGATCTTGGCTGGTTGAGAACCCACTCACTTCTTTTTTTTGTACCTTAGGTCCACAGAAAATGGTGTCCTTTTAATATGACCCCAGGTCATTTGTGTCACTTCAGAGTACTCAGGGCAAGCATCTGCAAGGGAACTGTTCCCTCACAGGACCAAGCAGCCTATGTCTAGGACACCTCCGAAGTGACCGAAGTTTGCTGCTCATAGCACCACATAAATTGCACTTGATGTTATCAGTGATGTCAGTGTACACGGAAGGTGTATAATGGATATTAATTATGACTGTTATCACTTATGACTTGTGTGGTGCAGCCAGGTATGCCTGAATACTTGCAAACACAGCAGCTTTTACACGTGGCGACTCATGAAATGGAAAATGGTCACTCTGCACAGCTCTAATGAGGGCAAGGGTGATTTAAGCTAGCAGAAAGAATCATAATTACTGTAGCTTCAAAGTGATCCTGAAAGAGAGGAAGTTAAAATGGGGTTGGGATTGATCTACTTTCATGCTTTACTCAGCCCATTGTTTTTAATGCTTCACTTTGAACTGTAAACAAATGGCTTCACCTGATTTGCGCAGTTTTCAGGACATGAGTCCTGAATTTTTTTTCAGGGTGACGGTGGAGAGTGTGCAAAGAGGAAAAATAAATAGCAGGAGAAGGTGCAACAGCAATCCCCTGACCCCAGTAGTGTGCCCAAAAAAAGTCCAGATTAAATCCTAAACTCAAAGCCATCTGCGAGCACAGACAGAAGAAAAGGCCTCTAAGGTCTGCTGAGGACTGCATGCTCCCAGGGACCCCAGCTCCTGTGGTCTCTTCTCCACTGCAGCCCCCATCCTTGGCATCAGGGCTGAGCACACACACAGCAGGGTAATACAAGGAGTAAACCCAGGAACTCCTTCAGAGACACAGAAAGACCTAAAGGTTCAGTCATCAGGCCAGGGAGCCTCTTTTTCTCCCTTTCCTTCATGCCAGTCCAATTTCTGAGCCACCACCACAGGGCAACAGCCACCAGCTCCAGGCCAGGGTCCCTTACCTCTCACCCACCTACCCAGGAAACAACTGACTCCCTTTTTTCTCAGTGACTTTGGATGATAATTCACTACCAAAAAAAAAAAAATAATAATAAAAATAAAAAATAAAAGTAAATGAATATTTTAAAACTCCCCAGAAAGCACCAAAGTCTTATTTAGAGTCCAGCAGAAGAATAAAGGGTGAAATCCTGGCTTCGCTGATTTCCATGCATTTTACTTTTCAGTTCAGCCTGGAAAGGATTTTAGCTCGTCATAAGAGGGATTTTTTTAGCTGGTATACTTTTGGTTAATTGGTGCATGTCAAAATGTCTCCTCGTGGAGCCCATTCCTGGCCCAGGTATTAAGTGTCCAAGATCTGCTCAGGCACCTCATGACTGGTACTTTTCTTCCTGCAAACATCCTGCAGACTCCCTGACCCTCAGCCAACACCATGGTCAGTAGCACACCCAACACATCATGTTCATCTTGACAAAGTAAGTCAGACTGCATTAAGACAAGGGTCACTGGAAAACAAACGGAAAAAAAAAAAAAAAAAAAAAAAAAAAAAAAAAAAAAA
>NC_048895.1:43031616-43247210 GCF_011077185.1 Oxyura jamaicensis | reverse complement strand
AAAAAAAAAAAAAAAAAAAAAAAAAAAAAAAAAAAAAACAGCAAAAGTCCCTTCATTTCTTTATTTTTGTTTGGAAGCTAAAGTTTGCATGTGCAAAACTAACTTCTTCCCGCCGGTCTGACAACTACAAAAATCACCTAGACATCCCCACAGAAGGGTGATGAGATGCTTCAGGCATGTTTCCTTCAGGGGCTGTTGAGAGAATAAGGTTTCTGGTACCCAGTAATCACAGTATGAAACTACTTTGGTGAGGTAAAACACAGACAGCTCCCCCAAATTCCTCCCTAGCAGGAACTAAGCTGCTCATCATCTTGTAGAGGTTTAGTTTTCTTTGGGCTTCTTGATTTAAAAAGTGACTTTTTAGGGAGGAACCCACACAAAGTCCCCTTACTTGCTGCTGTAGTAACCTAGTACGTTTTCTACATTTATGGGTGGAAGAGCAGAGAGTATGCAAGACTGCCATCACTACTTGTGATGGTGAAGATTTGATGTCAATAAAAAGGAAGAGAAAGTGCTGTTATTCTGCCACACCAACATTAAGCCAAAGGCACACCATCATCCAGCAGGCCTGCTCATGGCACACCACACTTCATAGTTTATGGCACATGGAGGGATTAAGATTGCATCACAGCATCATATCCAGAGGCCTCTGCCTTCTCATCCCAGATGCCCACTCCTGATTCACACATGGGTCCAACCCCATGAGAGGGCAATGGCAGATCAGGGCAATCTTTGGGCAGTCATCATGAGCATGCTGAAACTTAAGGTGGAGAGCCAGAGCAGGCAGCAGATCTGCTCTGCCATCCCATGCCCTACAAAACGCCTGGCTCAGTTGAGCTGGGGCCTGTGTGCAAGCACTGGCTGGGAGGGAAGGCATTTGGTCCAATCCCTAGTTCTACAGTGCTGATGTTGAGCCCAGCCACTCTAAAATATGGAGGTAGTTGCCCCTAGAATCACATTTTATTAAAGATTTTTTTTTTCCAGCTGTGACTTCCAAAAATCATTTTGAACTGTCTGTGCATCTGTATGTACAAGCTTTCTTTTTTGCAATCTGGAGCTGGGATTGTCACTCTGTCCTTTCCCTCAAGGACTGGACCTTTCAGTATCATCCCCAGATCTCATCTCCTGGCTGCAGCTGGCTCAGTCAGTCCTGTGAGAAAGCTCTTCAGCTGTCTAAATGACAGCAAAATGGCCAGATTCTCAAAAGCCCTTGTATCTCCCAAGACCACCATGGATGGACAGGTATTGTGTTAAACACTTGACCACTCTGTGTTTCAGCATGCAAAAAAACACCAGCACAAAAATATTTTAATAAGGCAAGGAGGCTACATACATTTTAAAAACAATGCAAATGCCTATCCAACTAAATAAGCTTGCATCCTGCTGTACACATAGCCTCAGCATCTAGCCCTGCAAGAAGACACAGCATCATACCATTCTGCTCATATGAAGCAACACTGATTCCGGCGAGACAGAGGACTCCCCTCTAGCAAATTGTTTCATGTGATGGAGGCCAAGGTTTTTATGTGTTTTCTGAAAGCCACTATGGCAAACAGTCAATTCAGCTAAACAGTCTTGGCCACAATACATCTGTGCTTAGTTTTGGCTTAGCAGAGCAGAATAACACATGTACTTCTCCTCTCTCTGTCCCACTCCTAACCTAAAATGGTGAGAAAAATAGCTGAATTACAGAAGTACCTTCTGAACAGAAGCATCCTGTGACAATGCAAAGTCTGCACGACTGGGAATTCCAGCCGAAACGAACTCGCAGGCCCACATGATTTCCTCGTGAGCTGACTTTGTGGGGAGTTTTTTAGGGTTACTTTTTGCTGCTGTTGTTTCATTGGCTCCTCAGATCAATACCCTTTACTTATCTCACTTTGGAAATTTTTAGAATCAAGTGGGGATTAAAAAATAGGAGATGGTAACAGGAGCCGGGATGTTTTTTCCAGGTCAGAGCCAGGTTGCTAACCACAGCTTCCTCCATTGGCCCTTCCCCTCCCGCTCCCGGATGAAACACTGGCACCCAGTGATGTTTGTCCAAGTTCCATGGTGTCTTAGGAGGTGAGGTCCCATTTTCCAATTGTATTTATGGGTTATCAGCATTAGCCTTTGGAGGCACATATAACTCACTCTAGGGTGCTCCAAGGTGACCAGTATTAGCCTGGGCTTAACCCAGATCTTTCAACAGTGCTGCTTCCTCCTTTGAGGTTGGTTACCCAAAATTTGCCATCCCTTAGTTCTCACTCTATAAACCAAAGTAAAGAGAAAAGGACATTTATTAGTTTGCTCTGTGTCCTTCAGAGTTACTTTAAATAATGAATGCACATCTCTATCTCTTCCTTCATGTTATATAAGTTATGGTTAAAAAATTTAGCCTCTTCTCAAAACGCCTACATTTCCCAAAAACATATCAGTCTCTCAGCAGACTTTATTTTTTAATAGAAAATTCTCCTTGATTGTCCCATTTCAATCTTGGTTTACAACTGCTATTTTCCAGTTTGGGGTTTTGTTTTTGTTTTAAAGGCTTTTTTTTTTCCCCAGCACTGATATTTATTGGTTTGTCTTTGTCATTCCAGACAGTGTCGTAGAATTAGATATTTCTGGCACTGAAGAGGTTTCACTCCCAAGGATAAAAAAAAAATAAAAGTTGCATAAACAAATTTCGGTAGAAAAATTATTTCATTTTGCAACCCAAAGTAAGAAAATACTCTCTGGTTCTAACCACCATTTACTGGACAAGCAGTGGCTGAGAGATGATCCAGCATTTACACCAGCACCCTGAATTTGGGAGGAGAGTTTGCTTCCCTACTCCAGGACAGATGTTCAGCATGACTGTGGGTAAAATTCTCAGAGCACTTAAGGCATTTGGCTTTGCAAAACATTCAAACTGCATTGTGCACCCAGAGCAAATTTCTGAATGTCCAGCAATTCAGACAAACTCTTTGAAATGGAAGGGGTAATTAGCCCAAGCAAATTGCAAGCTGCCCTGGAGATACAGCAGTTCTTGAGGACCCAAGATAGACTGCTTGTGTGATAGTATGATGAGTACACACCAGCAAATGTTATAACCAATAATCAAGGTTTCCTATTTACTCGTTAATCTGTCAGAGTGGAGTCAGTCAGGTTTTCTTTCTTCTGTCTTTAGTCATCTGGTTTTTAAGCAGTTGTCATCATCATACTCCTGTTTCTTGATTAATCTTAGAGCCAATGACATAATTTCACTGAATTACTAATATTTCAAACATATTTGTGTGATTTGCACAGAGCTCAATGACAGGATAAATTGTATGCTGTATTGTTCTAACTTTCTTAAAATATCTCTTCGTAGGGTTTTGCTGTTTTGTTTTTTGGGTTTTGTTTTTTGTTATTGTTTTTCTATTTAATTCTTTTAAGAGGCTCATTGCTGGACTCTGCTTGTATCACTGGAAGTCGGTGCTTCTCCCCGACTGCCCAGTGCAAAACCGGAGCAGAGCACATGTGAGACTGGTGGCCCCACACCGCTGCTTGTCCCATGGCATGGGCAGAGCACTCCTTCGGGTACCTCGCTCGCTTGTCCCCACAGGGCCAGGGTCAGTCGGGACAGCTCTCTGTAGGATCTGCGGGCACGACGTGCAATCCTGCAGGAAGCAGCACTGGGACCCTCCTCACCTTACCGCTCCCGCACGAGGTCGGCGTCCCCCTCCCAGGCCGCTAATTGGCTCGGATGCGAGTCATGCGGCCAGGCACACACATATGTCCCATAACATAAACCATCTGTGAGCACTTTAATTAACTGATCCCCAGCTCCTCTGCGCTGCCATTGAAAAGCTCCCGCCCCGGCCCCAGCCGAGCCTCCCCCGTGCAGCCCCGCAGCTCCCTCCCCACCCAGGGATCCGCCACCACAACTGTACAGCCTGGGCCCCCCGGCTCTTCGGGAGCAGCCCTCGGCAGCCAGCGAGGAGCAGATGAAAAGGGCTCCCTCCATATGTGCCTGCCAACACGGACCTACAGGGAAGGCTCCACGCACAATAGATAACAGGAGGCTCCTTCTTGCCGTCTTCCACGTCACAGCGTGCGTGCGGGTGTCTGGCACCCCGCCGCCTCTCAGGACGCGGCTACATGCGAAGGCCTCGCGTGTTGGGGCTGCACCCATGCCCGCTTCTTCCCCTTCCAGTAGTGCCAGGGGTGGTTTTGCTCATGGTTCATCCCCATGTGTTTTTACGGGGGAGCCCTGGGGCTTTAAAAAGAAAAAAAAATGTCTGGAGAATAAAAATTTTACTTCTGTGAAGACACATGGATGTACATCAAGAGAGGACTCACGCCACTGCTCTTCAGCCATGAATTGCCAAAAAAATGCAGCCATGAGTCAGGCCTTGTATTCTCATTACTCTCTGGGACTATGAGCTTACTCTCTAGCTGGTTTTGTATTGCAACAAAGTGAAGTTTTTTTACTTGAATTCAATGGAGTTGCTCTGGAGGCTGGAGGGAAATCCAAAGTCCCCGAGGCCTAGTCAAGGCCAGGCTCTAGATGAAGGGATACGGGCACTGTAAATGGCTCCCAAGCAATAATTTCACCAAAACAGAAAATTTGCACTTTGTGATGCTTCTCAGCTCATGCTTTTGGCAGAGGTTATGAATCAGAAGCTAGGTTTGCAGCTGGTATAAATGAGCACAGCTCGTTAGTAGAGAATGTGGCATTACCTGACACCCTCTCTGGAGGGTCTGCCCCTCTGGAAGTCCCTTCCATTGGAAGTCTAGACCCACACAGGAAGTTTTGGGAAATCCATTGACTACTGGGCTTCCCTTGTTATGTTTAGAGGTAAGTGTTCGAGTTGTCCACCTTACAGCAACAGCTTGAGCTATAGCTGATAAATCTGCATTTTACATGCTCTTTGATGCTAAGAGACAGACACCCCCCCCCACAAAAAAAAAAGTTGAAAAAAAAAAAAAAAAAGAAAAAAAAAAATCAACCTGAAGGGTCACTGGACAGAGCATAAACTCTGTCTTTTGCTGATGTGAGTGTTGACACCATACGCACTTAAATTTAAAACTATGGCTTTGATGTATCTTAACAATTTAAGTGTCCAACCATGCAGGTCTTTCAATGCAGAAATCCTCTAACTGAAGAAGCAGTTTTCAAAGGGCAAAATCAACAGGATGAGGTCCAAGCCTGAATAAAACAGCTTTTAGAGTGGATGCTATTTTCATTTTGCAAATTGATTAGCCTAACCTCATAGACTGCAATACACTGATTTCATCTATTTTTATTTATTTTTTATTTTTGAAATACAACTATTAATAGGCAGATGAATGCAAGAAGCAGTGAGAACAGCCTTGCTCAAGATGAAATATTGGCAGAGCAGAGACACATACTGTTCACCAGAATCCCACCCTAGGGCTTGAAAAAAAATGGCTGAGATCTACATGCTCAGGAGTGTTTTTTTCCTGTATGTTTAATATGATGGAAATATTGCAGAATCTCACTTGTACCAGGGACCACTGATACCCATGAAATGGGAAGAAAGGAAATCTTTTAATAAATGAAGCCAGAACATCAGTTTGTCCAGATTTTGTGCTGCCAGCCTGCAGTATTCATAAGCCTGTGATGCATCAGGGCTTTAGATACTCACCAGAAAACAAAAATGGGTCTGGGGTTGCAAAGATCACCATAACTCCTGAGACACCTCAGCTCCCCCTTGCCTGCGGTGAGGAAGGATCAGACCCTAAGGGTCAGATGGTTCATCTCCCAGTGTACTTAGCCCCCTCTCTAAATCATTCAGCAGCCCATCTTGCAGGCCAGTTGGTCCTTTGAATCCAAAGACTTCTCATAAGAGATGTTTGCACATCTCTGACCATAACCAGTTAGAGCAGCACATTATTCTCACTCCGAATAAAGTATAAACATTGCACTCAAGGAGCCAAGTCCTTAGGTTCCTGTCTGATAAACACAGGATACATTTTTGAGATCAACATTCCCAGTCATCCTGCAGCTGAGTCTTATGTGTGTCTCATTTCTCTCCAGTGAGATTTCAGGAGTGACTCAGAAGCTTTAAGTGAAGCTGGAGAGTTTTGGAAAACAAATTTATTTTTGTGCTGCTGCATCGCTCACTTTGGCTCTCCGGGCCATGCACGCAGAAGCTGTGCTGTCAAAAATGCTTCTGATTCATAACCTCTGCCAAAAGCATGAGCTGAGAAGCATCACAAAATGCACAGCCAGCTGTCTTCTGGGGAAGGTTCATTGGCCACTCATCTGAACTGGGTGATCCTAAACTTCCACTTCCCATTGCATTCAAATGCTCTGCTGAGTTATTTGACTCCAGCATAGACTCAGGGATGTTTTTCTTGTCTTATAGTTTTGTATTGACTGAGCTAACCCACAAGATAATTATTAAGGCAAAGAGCTTAGCAGGATTCTAACAAGGATTAAACATTTCTATGATTCATTAAAATACCCCCAGTGACACTAGCTGGGATAAAAACGTATAAGGATTGTGTCACAATTATAACACCAGGCTGCTGCCCAGAAATCTCTGTGAAAGGAATCCCTAAAAAATGCTGCTTGGGGATGTCAGAGTTGCACCCGCTGAGGTGTATGTTTCGTTGGAAACCCAGGCTGAAATCCCATTGACTGACACATCCTTCAAGTCACATGGAAGCATCTGGCTCTTGGGACAAGATTAGGAACAGCCAAATAACCCACTGCAATATAAGCACAGCTCTGACCAATTATGGTACTAGACTACCCCAGCTGAACAGTCAGTGCTCTGAGGCAGAAACTTTGTAGTTGCTGTGGTTGTTCACTAGCAAATTGACCATAACTGAAGAAGAGGAAGACAAGGCAGAGAAGACTTAAAAAAAAAAAAAAGAGAGAGAGAGAGAGAGAGAGAGAGAGAGGTTTTATCCCACTGAGGGATAAATGTAACATTGGTGTGGTTCCTTCCACCATCTGAAAGACTCCAACAGAACATCTTTTTCCTACCAGGAGAGTGCCTGCATTGCCTGGCCATAGCAGGTTCAAGAAGAAAGGAGCTATCCATCCCCTGCTGACTCTGCTTGCTTGCTCTGAATACCTGCTCAGGACTAGGTCATAAATATTCATCTCTGGATACATGTCATCACTTCTGAGCTGGAAGATCTTGTTTGTTCCATTTCTGGGGAGAATTTGACTATGATGTGCAGAGTGGGACTGCTTCATGTGGGAAAGTCACCTCCAGCTATTCTATATCAGATGGGGCATCCTCGTTGGAGAAAGCACATGTGGGAAGACAAACAGAAAGCCCAATTACTTGCCCAGCCCTACTCTGGTGTCACCACTATGCAGAAAGGAGCAGGGATACTGAGAAATCTCCATACACATCTCAAGCTTGCAGGAGCATGCCTGTTATTACATCCCCTACTGAGTAATTGCATATTTTCTCCCACAGCCACACAAGTCCTGCTGATGAGGAGAGTGCTGGAACATGATCCCACTCATCACAGCTTGTGGGGTACCGCATATACACAAGGAGGCCCAGCAGAGTAATGTGCGCTAGGACTACAGCCCCATCGCACGCCAGGATGGACCGGGGAAAGCATGTGGGTGTAATGTTGCATGTCCTTACCTCACTAGCAGAAAGCAGGATTGGTTGGACCTCAAAGACCATCCTTTGTTCAGGACGTGTCACTCTATACCACTGTCAGTATTTTTGCACAGTGGGTGGCACACACAAGATCTTGAACTGAGCAAATAATAATAAAGAGCATTAAGTCAGATGGGCAGGGCACAGTGCTGTTTGTTTTTGCTGCAAGGAAGGGATCACACTTTTCAGCATGGCAAAAGGATGTAGACTGATACTGCTGATGTTTTGTTCTATTATTATTTCAATTGTCACACAGCAGAGAACACCAGGATTGGCCATGTAGCCTATGCACTTACATTGTTTTTGTTGTTGTTGTTGTTGTTGTTGTTTGTTTTGTTTTCCATGAGGTGATACCTGCAGTTTCACTTCATGTGTGTGTGTGTCTGTTCACCTGTCTGTGCACCCCAGCAGTCCCCCCTCCCTCACAAGTAATTTTTGAACCCATTGACCAGTTTCAAAGAAATGTGGCAGATAAGATGTCTGCAACATCCTAAAGTCTAACGCATTCTATGAAAATTGGCACCTGGTTAGAGAAGACATGATCAGTGTCCCTGTAGAGGGGAAGGCTGCAATGTGAACATGGCTCTTATTAGCCAGTGGGGATCCTCCTGGGAAAGAGATATTATGAATGTCCTCAGAGGGCAAAACCTTCAGATCATCCATGTATCTTATCAGAGACCAGAGAATCCAATGCAAGTCCCCGCTAATGCCCCAGGAAATTCCCAGCTCCATTACTTCTGCTGCCTGAAGCACGACACACCTGTGGCCTCCTTACAAACAGCTAGAGGTAGGACTGAGCGGGAGGGTGGAATATGCACCAAGGCATACTAGGGAAGGGGAAAAGCCCTTCTCTAAGAGCTGCTGAATGCCTCCTCTGATAGCCTCCACAGATCTTTCACCTCTCAGCTCTCCTTCCCCTACAGCTGTCCTGAGCATCCTGTGGTTCCCTGCAGACCCTTCATTCCCCAGTCTTTTTTCTTTTTCCCAAACAGTCAGAAATCTTCACCGTAGTATCATGGCTCTCCTCCCTCTCTCCTGCTTGGAAACACCCTTTGCTGCCATCACAAACTGAATGCATACATTTTCAGGCCAGGTTGCACTCCTTTTTGAAGCGGTGGAATTCAGTTGTGCCTGCCCTGCTGATAAACCTTGAGCTCTAAACTCGTGACACAGTGAAACAGGCGAGGACATTACATTTGTGAACTGGGCCTCAGGGACAAATTCATCCTCCTTATAAGATCACTAAAGCCACAATAGAGAAAATGTAGCACTAATTAATCCAGCCTGCTTGCATTAAGAGAGATAACAGCCTAGAGACAAGTATTTGACTCTAACAGAGAGGAGGTTCATGGTCTTATGTCATTTTGCCACTGACTTGAGGGCTGCTTATGAGCACGTCATTTAGCTGCCATGTTTGCACTTACAAATGTAAATTACAATATTTACGCTTCAGGGTCCAGATTCTCAGCTCATATGAGTAAGCATATGCAGACTAAACTTTTGCAACTAAACCTACGTGCATGCACACTGACTTCACTAGTTTGCAGTTGAGGAGTGCAAAGAAGTTGCTTTGAAGGGCACTGAATGAACTGCAGGCTCACATTAGCACAGCTGTCCTCCAAAGCTCTCCTTGGCTGTCCTTCAGCTCCTATCCCTTGTCCTTCCTCGGGAAAACAGCTTCCTTGTTATAAATCATGTAGAGCTCCAGCCCTTCCCTCCATGCTCCTATTCCGGCTTTCCCCCTCCCTTCCCATTCCTCAAACAACAACAAAAAATGTTATCGGAAACATTAAAAACCCGTCAAAATCATAATTTACTTTTTTTAAATGAGAGGGATGTAATCTAGTTCTGTGAGGACAGGAACAACAAGGGAAGGCAAGAGAGGAGCCCCACAGGAAATCATTTGGACGCTCCCTCTCCTGATCTCTGCATAAATATTTGAGCTGAGTGGCATTTGTGATGAAGATTTATCTTGCACAACAGTTCTGACAGCAAAACAGACAGAGGCAGGTAACTGATCACAGCTACTTTTACATCTATTTAATCAAGTGAGCACCTAGTTAATTAAACAGGGAAATATTTGAAAACTGCAATTCATGCAATGAAGTCGTATCTGGCTAACAAAGCAATTCTGACATGCCACTGGTGAGTGCTCTGTTCAGAAACCTTTGGGGATTTTGCATACTGATGTGCAGATTACCCAGCAGCACCCAGTGGCTCATTATAGATAGCATCAGATGAAACTGCAAGGATTTCAAAGAACCTTTCTCTGTGGGTCCCAGCAAGCTCTGGGACACAGTTGCTGTAGTGATGCTCCTGCAGTGAACAGAGGGACTTGTGTAATTCAACTGAGAATGCTCCAAGAAAATGCTGCTGTCACTACACAACTCTCATGTACCCACCAGCTGTCTCCACTTGGAAAATACAATCTCCATTTTTTAAAAGCAAAATATTTACAATTGTCCCAGTCTGTCCCTCCAGAATTCTCCTGCCTTGCATATGGACTTCCATGGAGCTACAACACAGGGATCTAATGATTCCTCCAACTGTCTCCATCACTAGCTGTCAAATGTTGGCATTCAGAACTGTACATGCTTCTAGACATAGACTGACACCAACACTTCAGTTGATTGACTTTAAAGTCAAACACACATGGTTCCATATTAAGAATTTGGTGGAGGTCCATGTCTGATATGATTAAATGTCCTGGAAAGGTCCAGATGTCTCCACAGAGCTAACCTGGAAACCTCAAAAGGACAAGATCCCCAACCCTTCTGGGGGTCATGAAGGCCAGTGTGTTTGCTCAGTCTGCTGAAAGGCAAAGGGCCTGAACCTTATCTCAAAATGATTTTTCACTAATATGATCCCAATTATTCAATTAGGGTTGCTCTTGAGTAATGACTCAAGGGCATGCCAAGGAGGAGTGAATTAGGCTGTTTCCTCTTTGAAAAAAAAAAAAAAAAAGAAAGAAAGAAAGAAAGAAAGAAAGAAAGAAAGAAAGAAAGAAAGAAAGAAAGAAAGAAAGAAAGAAAGAAAGAAAACCAACCTCACACTCATGTTTTCAGAGCTAAATTTCTTTGTGACACAGTTCTAGAAGACAGCAAAGGTATAGGAACAAGCGTTTTTCTTTTTAGCCATTTCTAATTCCCCTTCTCACTCCCATCCCTTAGTTTTCTGGGCAATTACCTCACATTTTCTGTCAATCCCTCAACATAGCTCTGTCCTGCCTTACCAGTTTGCTCCTGTTTTTGCCCTGGGCTATATGATGCATGCCATGCCCCAGAGAGATTGTCTTGGTTTAGTCATAATTTCTAAATGTACTAAGCTTTGGCATCCATTCAAGGAAGCAGAACTGTTCCCCTATGGATTGGCTGTCTAGTCACAGGCCAAAAATACCATATTGTTGTTGCTGAGGAGCTCTAAGGGCCAAGTGTCCAAACATATCCAGCATCCAAGGATAGATCACGAGAAAGATGTTGGTACCCAAGACAAACATTGGGCAGGCTTAACATGCAGACCTCCAAAACTAGACTCGAAAGCCATCCTCTTAACCTGAAACCCAGCTCCTGAAGTCCTCCTTGGTTTGATATATTTTGTTGAGCACAGTCCTCACAGCACAGTTCTCTATTCACAAGTAGCAAAGCCAGACTATCTGAACAGCCTCTGGGCCTGTTTTCTTGTCCAAGTCCAGCTGGAGGCCAGATACCAGGCAGATAACAATTGACTTGTTTGGGAGTCTCACCTAGAGTAGGGGTGGGGGAAAGACTCTCAGGGCAAGTAGTTTTCTCAAATAGCATTAAATTCATCACAAAACACTGATCTCAAGTAGGTCATGGCTACATTCACTCAGAAACTCATGCTGAGAAGTTTTCCCAATTAAATAAAAACCCACTGATTTCTGCCAGACTGCACTGGTATCTTTGAACCTTTCAATAGTAAAAAGTACATTGAATCCAGGTTTTTCACCTAAACAAGAGACCTAGTCACTGGGCTATGAAAAGCTTCTGTATTTTAGAAGAATGTGATGGGCTGTATTTAGCTCTTCCAAAGAGCCGGGATAAGCAGACACCCTTAGGAAATGGTCTTTTCCTATCCACACTCTGAGCTCGTCACAGGTGGTCTGTCTCAGATAAGATGTCACTCATGCCAGGCTAACGTGCCCTTGACATTCAGCAGAGCTTATTAGCAGCCCTCTGAATCTGCACAGGGCAAGCTTGAATCTTTCTGGTCTGATTTAATCTCCTTTGAAGGTCTGAAGACCTGAACATATGAATAGGATGGAGGACACACACTAACTTTTATTCTTTTGTTGGACAATTCATAATGAATAAAAAGCAGAAGCAAGGATTTTCATTTGCAGGCTCTAAAAATAAGCAAGTGTACTTTTCTCTGAATATTTCCAATGGGGAAAAAAAAAAAAAAAAAAAAAAAGTTCTGTCTCATCTGCAATGAGGGTGGCATTTAATCTCAAATTGGAATTGTACATTATGGCATTTGCTCTACAATACTGGAGAAGATGAAAGGCAGAGAGAAAGGGGCCTGTTGATGTTGAATGATCACATATTGACAACACAGCATTGTTATGTTTGGGGAGGGGCGGAATTAAGGACCCACCACTGGCTCTGGTAGGCCTGAGCTGCTTTCTGGCCTCCCAAAAGCTGCACCGCAATGGAGTGGTGCCTGCTGTCATTTGACTGTGCCCAAGCTTTTCACAAACAGCTCCTAGTTCAGCAGCATCTCCTTGGAGCACCACAAATGCACCCCTGCAGATGCAATAAAAGCACAGGCTGGCAGGGACCTGTGAGACACAAGTGGACTGAAGTGGAACAAGCGGTGGATGCCCCTTTGCTCTAACACCCTCTCACATAATTTCCGCCCCAAGCCTGACTAATAAGGAAACCACTTCAAGACAGCTGCAGAACTGGGAGACCCACAAAAAGCTGGGTATATGTAGCTCAGCATGGACCTAAACAAAGGCTGGCCTTATTTCTATTTTATTAAAACCTAACAAAAATGACATGTATCTCCAGCAGCCTGCAGTGTGTCTCAGCTGTGCACTCTCCCCAGACAAGCACCACTGGCAAGGTGCCCCATTGCAGCACTGTGCAGCTCAGGAAAGTAGTACCTGCTGGTTTCTTTGCTGCACACAAGGGCAGGAAAGCCTCGAGTTAAAATTACATTCAGCATTTCGCATTACACTGGTGCACTGGCTTCTGTAGGAGCTTTCTCCACCTACAAATACCTGTAGTGAGATGTGGCAGCATACAAATTATGGCTGTAAACAGTTTCTAGCCTGGTGAGGAGTATATCTAGCTGATGCTGCTTAGGGCATCTGCAGAAACCCAAGCTTGGTCTAAGGCAGAGACCAGTGAAAAGAAAAAAATAGTTGAAAGTGACCCATAACCTGTTTCCTCACAGCATGTTCCTCTCTCCAGGGCTACACCACTCTGAGTGGGTAATAGAATTTATTTCCATACTATTACAAAAAATAGAAAATAGCTAACAGTATATTTTCTTTTACATTGGTGCTAAAAGACTGTGATGTGTACAGGAGAAACAAACAAACAAACAAACAAAAAAAGCAGCAAAACCACACTTAAGCCTCAAAATAACCTTCACTTTCATTTTTTAAATCCCAAACTGGAAAGCTTTCAGCTTGAGCTAGCTGTGGGCATGAGATCTGATGTTACCCCACTCAGATGGGGTAACTTCCCACCACCCCACAAAGTCAAACAAGTTATAATGTTTGACACCAGCTAAAATCTGCTTCCTCACAGGAGAGCTCCAAGATTCTTCCCAGAGAGATCACATGGAGACAACAGTCTTTAGAAACTGCACACTTGATTGGAAAAATATAACAAATACAAAATTCCCAGGAAAGTGTTGACAAAGTTGTCAAAAGGGGACAAAGTTTTGACACCTTCGCAGATAGGGGACTATGTATGTGATACTGTGACTTTGAGGCTGGGGAGAGCAATTAAGTGGGCTAATTTTTCCCTCCATGTTCCTCCTTTGTCCACCTGTGAATCTCCCATTAGCAGGGAGAAGAGCTCCGGGTGTCCATCAAAGGGGAAGAAAAGAGCTGCTGTATATAATGCAAAGCTCCATGCCCAGTGCAGTAAGGCTTCATCAGTTTGAAAGGAATTTTTAATTCCCTTTTATTTTAGCATTCTGCTGAGAAGATGGCTGTCTCCTTCTTTCCCTATTTGCTTCTTTTGAGGGGTGCAGTGAGGCAACAAAATAATTAATCACTGAGACATTGTTAGCTGTAATAGCCTTAAAATAATTAAAAAAAAAAAAAAAAAAAAAAAGTTGCAATACCAGTTCATAGGAACTTTAATCCATTAACGCGATAAATATTGTGTTGAGGGGAATATTGTGTTGAAGGTGTCTTTTATATCCTCTAAAGACAATATTCCTTATATTAACTCCTCTGTTCCTGCTTCATTTCTTTTTTGGGGACTTTCAGAGGGACTGAATCAAAATGTATTACTTTTATTTGCCATGTATTCAACTACTTGCAGGTCATGGAACACTGCATAGATGTACACACTGAATTATGTGCATATACGGTAGCCTGGGATAGGAATTAATAATCTTTCAGAAAGAGGAGTGATTTCTGTGTATCTCTGTGATCTTCAGAAAGGAAGCCCTGGGCGGAGATTTAATCACATGTCATTGTCTGTTATGCATTCATAAAAAGATGAACAATTATGGCAATTGAAGGAAACCTATCATCAACTGAGAGGAAAAGACTATTTTTCTGAAGCATACAAATTCAGTCTTTTATGACAAAATGACTACTCAAAACTCTAATCATTACCATTTGCTTCCTAAAATATCCACCTCCCTTTATCTGCCCGTCGAGCTGAAAACACAACGCCCTTGAAATGTTTCTGGTCTCTGAAGGGGGAATCACCACCTTTTTCCCTTTACATCCCAGTTCAGCAATAAGGCTGGGAGCACAGCATTTCTTCTCTTTCTTCGCCTCAGCAGAACTGAGCAAGTCAGGGTGCTGGCACAGGGGGCACTGGGGTGTCCCTGCACCCTGTCCTGTGGGGCTGTGAGGACAAGTCACCCCAAAACATGTCACTGGGAAGCTGGTGCTTGTGTGGGATGGTTTTGAAAATTTAACACCGCTCTTGCAACATTCTTCAGAAAAGGAAAGGGGTGCCACAGTAAATAATAATAATAATAATAAAGGGGCTTGGGGGGGAGGATTAATATGTTTCTTGAAAGCTTTTTGCTTTCACTGCACTTGCCAGTTGTGGCCCGGGGTACCCCATGGGTCACACTGCCCCAGGCCGGTTTTGGTGCAAAGACCAAGAGGATACATGCTAGCTCCATCAGGCTGAATAAAGCTAAAGCAGTTATCTTCATAGCTGAGGGCCTCCCCAGGAGCAGGATAGGTCTTGGGGTCCAAGAAATGAGGTTGCAGCCCCCCCGCCCGGCTGGGCCTCCCCAGCGGAGCCCCTCGGCCCGTCCCCGAGGAGCCGTGCTGCGCGCAGGGCCGAAGGGCGGGCTGGGGAGGATATGGGTGGGACGCGGTGGCCGCAAGGAAGCCCTCGTTCACGGCTCACTCGGAGAGGAAACGGGCACCGATCCCAAGGAAATCGTTTTGTGTTCCTGAGCGGTGGCGGGGGGGCAGCAGGACCAGACAGGCACAGCCAGGCTCTCGCTCCCCACGGCATCCCCCAGCACCCAGGGAAAAGGAGCAGGATGAATTTGTGGCCCCCCCAGCCCCCATGCAAGCACAACAACGCAGCCACCTCTCCAAGTTTCTCCTGGAAATCACCTGGGGAGTTTATCACCCAGCTCAGCCTGGGCCAGGCAGCAGAGGAGCCCGGCACCTCATGCAGGGGTCAGACACAACCTGCGAGGCAGCAGTACGGGGCCGGGACAGGGCGGGAGCTCTCAAGGAAACATTTTGCTGAAAACAAAACTCCCAAAGCCTTTCAGCAACAGAGCACTGAAAATAGACTTCAGGCCCAGAGGGTGGGGGAATGGGAAAAGGTTACGAGCGGGGGAGAGAGGGAGGGAAGGAAAGATCAAACGGCTGAGGACAACCCTGGGGAAAATGGGGGCGCAGAGGTTGCCAAAGATTTTTTAAGTGCATTTCCTGCTGGAGCTGGAGGTGCAGAGGGCCAGCTCACTGCAGTTTGGCCGGAGCGGCAAGCTTTGCGAGAGGCTCTTCAGGCCCACTCCAAGCACAGCCATTCATTACCCGCCACTGCATCCTTCAAAACAGGAAGCGTTGCCAGAGCATTAATTTATCTCTTAATCGCTGTCCTTTTGTTGCCGTGAAAAATGTTTAGTCATAGATTTAATTCCTCTCACTCCACCCCCCTACATCCCGACCACCTCTGATCACAAACACCATGAAGAAACAGGGCTCAACGGTTATTTTCTTTTCTTTTCTTTTTTTTTTTTTTTGGCAATAATTATTTAACTTTCAGGAGATCGGCTAACTTGCTCACAGCTTTTATTAAAGTGCCTCGCACAGCAACAAGAGAGCTGCCCCTGGCTCAAAGTGGGAGTGTAATTCTTTGGGATTTCGCCTTGTCATTATTCTTTCTTGCTCTTGTTATTGTCTTCAGTCCATCCTCCCCAGCCCCAATTTACTTTAAACAGATGTCTTATTTGTTCATAGCCTGCTGAGGATTTGCCCTGGCAGAGGGATCTTTTTTTGTATTTTGTTTTGCCTTTTTTTTTTCCTTAAATGTGTTTTAAATTTTATGAAGAGCCCATGAAACAATAGCAGATGTGTTGTAGCTGCAATTAATTGGATAATTAACTTAATTCATGTATTGCATTTTAGGTTTGTGTTTCTTACGCAACAGAGCGTGTGTGCAAGAAGCTGGGGTGGGCATGAGCGGAGGGGAGAGGAGGAGGGTGGCAGAAGAAAAAAAAAAAAAAACATTTCGGGAGGTACATCAGGGGGTCCCAGGCATGGGGCCAGGCCAGGACATGGCCATGGGTGCCCGGGGTCTGCACAAGCAGAGGGGAGAAGGGAGAGAGGGGATAGGGCTGCTTGCTTCAAGAGATTTCTGCAGTGGAGATGCCACCAGTGGTGAGCATCGCAGTCTGGGCTGTAACATCAGCCTGGGGTCTGCCCCATCAGGGACACTCAGGGGAGCAGTGGGGCGTACAGGAAGGTTCTGGGGAGTTAAGATCCCCTAGGATGGGCTAAGCCTACCTTGCCCGTCTCCAGAGTGACAGAGGTATGCATTCATGAAGTGATCCCTATTTCCAGGGCTGCTGGGATGTATTGGCAGCCACAGGTAAGCTCATCATCCTGTGTCAGAGCTCACATCCCAAATCCACCCAGAGCAGCTGCCAGGGAAGGCAGGACCCTCCTGCCCTCATCTGCCTCCCTAAACACCCCTGCATCCCCTTCAACACTGTGTATCAGCTGGTGCCTGCCCCGTGGCCGACAGCCTGGAGACCTCGGTGACCTCTCTGCTGTGCACTGTCTGCAGTGCCTGGGACGCCTGCGCTGCCACCCAGGCAGACCAACATCCTTGGACACAATCATTGTTCCTCGGTGTGGAGCCACGCCAGGCGACACAGCTCGGGCTGGGCTGTGTGCCCGCCCAGTGGGAGGGTCAGGATCCGGCCCTGAGTGTTAACAGCCCTCCATGTCTCCCACTTCAAGTATTTTCAAAGTCCTCCTGTGGCTATTTCATGTTGGTCCTGGCAGCTGTCACTTTCTGTGTGCAAAGGCTCCTGATGTCTGCAGAGGCTGCTCTGTCTGCAGGTGACCAGGGCGCATTCTGCACCTCCAGAAGTGGCCATTGCACCTTAGCTTGTATCGATTATTTGAAGGACTCAAACCATGCCCTCGAGACAGGTCCGATGCTCAAAGCCCCAAAATCCAAAGAGTAGAAAAAACACTCTGAACATACTTTCTCCAACTGCCCCAGCCTGCTGAGCTGAAACAAGCTCAGGAATCATCTTCTGAATCATCTTCTGCTTGCAGTTTGATGATTTTTCAGCACTTGTGTTTTGTGTGGAGTTCAATAGCAGAGGCTTCGAAGTGGGGTCAGAGCAACACGGTGCATGTTGCCTTATTCCTACCCTAGTTCAAGCTCTGAGCAGCTGAACAACATTATACAGGGTGGTTTATAGCTATCAGAATAACAACAACAAAAATTATGATAAAAATAGACTTTTTCCTATAAAACTTGCAGTAGAAATCCATCTCACCGAGTCATTCACACAGAAAAAAACAAAAAGCAAAACAAAACAAAACTCAGACCACTCAGATGAGAACAAATGATACTGCTAATTGCAGTGTACAAATGCCAGATATTGGCATTTAACTCTAACTATGCTAAATGCAAATGTCAGCTAGAATGACACAGTCCGGCTTCACCACCCAAGGCAAAATTTCCAAGCCAGGCTTAGAAGGATCCAAAATTCCTACATTTTTTCTTTTCTTTTCCTGTAGCAGCAGATGAGGGGAGAGAATGGAACTATTTAGTCTTCAAAAAGGCTGAGAATGGGAACCCACAGAGATCCTGGTTCATGCTTGACTAACAGATTATGGTAAAAACACAACATCACTAGTAGAGCTATTGGAGAGAATTATACCCAGAAGAAGTCCTTAGAAGATTTTAAAAAGAAAGTCCTGTTTAAACTAAAAGGGAAAATGCTATTCAGCACAACATTTTTCTGCTTTTTTCCTTCTGTTTTTTCCTACTGTATTCAGTTTCTTCTCTTGCTTTCTCTTAATTTGGGGGCTGCAAAGCTCTTCCAATTATTCTTTTATTCATATTTTTCACAATACCAGCAATATCTGCTGCTTTTCTGGAATCCAGAGCACCTGTATCACTGGGATTAAGGAATACCAGCTGAATGCAGGAGGGGAAGAAAGGGGCATTTAGCCTCTGTGGTGGAGGATAGAGCAGAACCCCTCCGTGTCCCTCAATGCAATAGCTGTACCAGTTAAACCAAGCACAGACTAGCTCAAGAACCAAGTGAAAGGAATCCCAATGCTTTAATGCTTTGTTATTATACACTGTGATTTTTAAGGCAGCTGTACCAGCCGGATTGGGGAGGAGGGAACTTGAGCCATGATTTATGAATACTTAGGGCTCATATTACTGGCATCATTAATCACAACTGCTGATAAATTAATCTACCTTCTAATTTGTGTGCAAGATGCTCAGCTGAAAGCAGAGAAGAGATCAGCCTTTAGGATAGTGTGCTCTTACAGCTCACCATGAAGTCACATTTTTGAACCTTAAGCCATTTTTAAGGCATTTTTTCCTGGTGAACAAGCCAACACTGACCATCAGTGAGGGCAATCCAGAAAGCAGCTGCTGTCCTAAACGGGGCTCCAAGGACATGACACAAGGAATAAGATGGAGGCCAACCATGGCTTAGTGCATAATCAAAAACTCACCTCTGACCCGTGCTGAAATCTGCCCTCCAAACAACTGCATTTGAACATTTTCCAAAGCAGTTTCCTCCACATCTATGGAGGACATTCCTTACATTTTAATGAAGGCCACAAGTTTTCATTTCTCAAGTACCCAGAGACAGAATGAAATGACCACATATGGGAAGGATAAAAAAGCAGTCACTTATCTGAGGTGATTTTCTAATAATGAGCATAGAAAAAATGAGTATTTAGTTCTTTTGCAGTCCCTTGATGATAGATATAGACAGACACAGAAGCATGAGAAGGTTCTGAGAAAACAACTTTTCAAACCATGCTTTATTCACAAATGTATTTTCTTTTATCATTTTTAAAGTTTTAAATGATTCTTCCAGAGATCTAGAAAATCACATTTGTGGTATCTAAGCTGTCTAGCTTCATAAACAAGAGGGAATCAAAAATTACTCCAATATACTGATTTATAATAACAGCAAACTTTCTTAGGTATCCTCCCATGATTATTCTTCTGTTAATTTTGTGGCATGTGCAGAACAACATAAAATGAGGTTTAAAAATTCTCTTGGACAGAAACACTGAAATAGGCATGCTCCTATTACTGAAAAGTTTCAGTGTTTTCAGACCTTAAGCCTATTGCTAATCCAGGAATGATTTTTGCCTATCTTACAACTCAGGAAAAGTTCTTTAGATAGAAAGAAAAGAAAGACAGAAGCATCTATTCTGACAAGTTGGTTTTCAGAAAATAACGGTAGCTGAAGATGATCAGAGTTTTCACTTGCAAGAAGCAGCCCCATTAGAAATGGATTAGCAGGCAGAGTACAGCTGATGTGGTCAAAGGTGCATCATAAATATAATTTATCCTATCAGTGTATAATGTGTGGTGTTTGTATACATACACATATGGGTTGTCTGCATATGTATGTTAGGTGTAGAGAAGCAAGTCCAGCTCTGCTTTAATTTACTAATACACAGCTAGTAAAATTGCTAGTTTTGTAAAAATGTAATTGAAAGCAGAGCTAGATGTGGCATGCATCTACTTTAAAATACAAACTCCTTTGTGAATATACCATAACTTCTTTTGTATTGTTTTGTATTTCAGAACAATAAGTTCTAAGTTGTTATTTCAGGATAAATAGATAGATGGATAGATAAACTGATAGACATACATATTGATTGATTGAACGATTGATCTTGCTTTCTTTTTTGTCCTCCAGGAAGTCAAACTGCATTTTCTCAAATATTTTCCTCCCTCTGATGCCCTCCCTCTTGAGGATGTGTCCATGAATTCAGTCTGGTATTTCCTCAATTAAGATATCTAAAGTGAAAGCAGAGACAACCCTGCTCCCACTCCCTAATTTTCCCTCTGCCAGCCCAACCTTTTCCCATACCCCCCTTCCCGCCTATCACAGTGGCTCCAGAAGTTATAGCACAGTGAAGAGGAGATGAAGCTCCTTGCTGGTCAGCTATCCGACATTCAGGTGTGCAGCCAGGTGTCACTGAATTAACATGCTTGCTCAAGAGTGAAGAATCCCTGCCTTCCCAGGCACGTAAGGTTTCTGAGGATTTGCCATATCTCCTTCTGAGAGTGACCCACTCAGAGAACAACACAGCAGGATGAGGAGGAGGTTCACTTCCATGAGGATGGGATAGTCTCAGGGACCCCTCTCAAATGTGAAATCTTCATTCATCATCATTACCAGTTAAATATTCGTTCCTGTTTTCCATCAACAAGGGAGAGCAGCATGAAGTTTCCTTTGAGCTCCGGGACACAACGGTCACGGAAATTGTCAGTCCAGGACAAGAAGAGTTTTAAGAACAGGCCAGGTCTCAGTGATCTAAAATGCCAGATTTCTCCACTCCATCTTCACCCTTCCTTTGCAAGCTTTCTCTGGTTTCTTCTCATCAGCCCCATACAGCCATGTCTGGCTATGCAGGGACAGTTACCATGCTCCTCTAACTCCTTTTCAGGTTCCCAGGACCTCGGCAGTTCTTTTCAAGGAACTTCTTTTCATGACTTCAAAGTAAATAGACATAATTTCTAATCCCTTGAGCTGCAAAGTTATGGAGAGTTTAAAGCCTGCTGCTCCTACAGCATGGCTTGGAGTCCATTAGAGAAGGAAGGGGGTCCCTGGCTACTTGACCTTTCAGGAAATTGAAGTATCTCTTCTGCCGGCTCTCTCATTGCTCCCAGAGAGCCACTGATGAGATCCGGCCGTGAAACAAGGGAGCAAAAAGAGCCGTGATTTATTTTTATTTTTCCAGGGAGAAGGGAGACTGATGGCGGAGCGGCTGCACCTCAGAGCTGCATGCCCACCTGCACGCACCGTGCACACACTGACTTAGGGTCCAAGCCACTGTAGCACACCGATTGGCTCCAGTACAAGCTGTGACCTGGAGTGGGCAGTGGACAAACTTCAGGAACAGATCTCTGAGGTCTGCATACTCTTCTCCAAGTGCAGATGATCACATTTGGGATTTGAGAGACGTGAGTATGTCAGTGACCCAATCCACACTATCCCTGTCATGTTAACGTGCTGCTTGCTGCCTTCTACTGATTCTTCTGAAACTCTTCCTCAAGGTGGACACAAACCTTACACAAACTCCCTTGTTGACCAATATTCAACCTGTTGTGGCTGAGCTACTCCAGCCAGAGGCTGGGATATTGCTGTCAGTATTCCAGATAAGCTCTACTGGCATTATGTCCTTCCTTGCCAGTTCCCCCTCCTGCTTTGTCCAGGAAGAGAGACCAGTTTCACCTACACGGCTCAACTGAAGATCAGGCAGAAGAGCAAGGTAAACTCTTGCCCCAATTTTCTCCTTTGCTTGGATATTCAGGCTGGGCAACAAATTTTGACTTCAGAAACCATTTCTGTTGATTTAAAAGGGCTGCTCCAGCCAGCGGATGTTTTAGTTAAGAACAGTCTGGTACATGGTAATTAATGTTAGAGGCCATGTTTTCCTGCTGAGCAGTAGCTTATATCAGGAGCAGCTCCATTTCCTGCACTGGGAGGGCACAGAGATCAAGGCACTGCCCTCCAGAAGAAGGGAGGGTCAGCATCTGGCCTCGGAAACACCTCTGCCAGGCTGGTAAGGAATTTGTCATGGGACAGCCTAATTGGATTAAACAAAGACTAGCATCAGGGCTAGAGAGACACAGAAGTGGACTCCAGCCCACCGAGAGACAGTAGTGGGGACATTATCAATCTGACATTGCAAACCTTCTGACCTTCCATGTTCCCAGCCTGAATAATGCCTCCTCTGCCATGCAGACTCATTTCTATGTTACTGTCCCCTCATTTCTTTGTTACTGTCCCACTTTCCCAAGAGCTTCACTCTTCTTTGTCCTTAGCTAATATTGGCCCTACCACAGCTTTCAGATGCTTCTCCAACTCCATTTCTCTGTCTTTGGGTATGGCCTGGGAGTCAGTATTCCTTCATGTTCCCCCCAGCACTCATCTAAAGGACAAAAATATTCCCCTCATGTGACACTTTAGCTATATAAGAGACAGAAATCTAGCATCAGACCATAAGGTAGTCTCCTTACAGAGCTTCTGCAGAGACAGCTCTTGTCCAGAAGAAGATTGACCCACCTGGAAACAACCATCTCAGCCATGTGTACACATCCATCCAGGAGTGCTCATTTCTAGGCATTGACTAATGGAAGGAATTTAAAGAACAGGTTCAAAATAGTGATTCCCCCTGGTTTATATCTCAGTGACCTAACTCCATTCCGTAGAGCAGGCTTGCTTTGATTTAGATTTCTGTCCTAAGGCATGCTAACAGCCTTTTCTGACAGCAATGCTAGCAGAAACCCAGATACGGAGATGGATGGCTTTTGGTTCTGGGTGTTAATTTTTTTGCAACATGATTGCCTTCAGCAGCATGAAGTCCTGTGGCAGGCTGAAAGGCTTGGCTTATGTGGGAGTGGGAACACTGGCATGTATGTGCGGTGCCACAACGAGCTACCCTTCACCAGCTGCCTGCACCCTCAGCTCTTCTCTGCTGATACAGCTGGGTGGATGCATGGTCACTCTGAGTCCCTACCTGAGGATTTTTGGAGAAAAAAAAAAAGATGAGTGTATTTACAGAACATCAGCCAGTCATGCTACAGAGTTGGAGGTTTCAGTTTGGGGGTGTTGGGGTAACTTTAAACATCCAAAGTGCCATTTTTAGTGGGGTCAGCACTACTCGAACAGAAGGTAGGAATTTCAGTGCAAGCAGAGTCAAGTCAATGTTAAAAGCCTGTGAAAAGCTCCAACCAATAAACCCAGCATGAGAGGGTAGTTATAGTCAGTGGCAAGCATAACCATTGCACCTGTATTATGCTGCTATATAAATATTTTACAAGGCCTGGTACCAAGTATATTAGAAATGATGCCAGATTCCCAGGGCCCTTTGTCCTCCCAGAGCCTCCTCCCCCACGGCTGGCTCTTTTGGCGGTGCTCTCAGCAAGGCTGTTTCCAGGCACCGTGAGGAACAGGGGACTGAAAACACCCCCAGACAGCCAGGCTCTGCCCCACAGGGAGGGACCAGGAGCGGGCATGGGAGCTTGGTGGGATTTCAGCTGTACCATGTACAACTGAGAGCAGAGCTCCTGCAAGACACCTGCCCATAGGCATTGTCCCTCCCAGGAGATTAGGCCTGACCCTGTGCTGATGGTGTTGACATCTCAGTCTCTTTTTCTCTTAAATAGAAAGCCATACAGGAACCTACCAGGAGTCAGGAGTTCACAGACCGTCTGGTCCTTGCTTGAATTGATGTGAACCTCTGCTGTGGAAATTTTGCTAAGACATGCTTTCTCATGAGTGCGCCACACTTTCAGACTGGGTGAAAATACCACAAGAATAACCTTTCTCATGGTATCTATGTATTTATTTTCTGGTTCCTGTCCAACCCTAAATCAGGAAGTACAGAAGCGTGAGAAAATTTTATAAAAAGAAAAAAAAAAAAAAAAAGAACAGTTTAATGATGGTTTTTATGTCTCAAAAAAAGTTTCTGTTCTCCTAGAGCCTGAGGCAAAAGTTCCATTCTTGTTTTATTCCAACAGGTTCATCCATCCGTAGCTGCCTCTGCAAGAGCCATCACATCGCAGAGAGGCCAGGGAAGCCTTGAGCCTTGCTGTTTTCTTCTGGTGTGTCAGCAAGTCTTTACCCAAGTGAAGGCACTCCGTGTGTCCATTCTCAGCCTCTCTATGAGGATCACTAATATTTATCTTCCTTTGCAAAGTGCTTAAAGATGGGTGAAACCTCCTATGTGAGTGCAAAGTATTTTCATAATTAATATCCCCTCTTTTTCACCCCAACAAGTGTAACTAAGCCTGTATGTATCCCTTTAAGCCCTGAAACAGTGGAATCCTTTCATGGTGACTTAGGATATGATGTAATGTCTATGCATTGTTAACAGGACCAAAGTGTAATAAACATTCATTTTAATGAACAAAGCGAGGAGATGTAACTCAGAAGACCCACGGGGAGATGCGTTGTATAGAGTTGCCATGTTTGCATACATGCTTTTCTGACTGCTGTCAGTTTTAACAAGGGTAAAATACTATTGATGTTAAATCACATGCGGGTTTTTGTTGCATGTGGGTTGCTGGTTTGTTTTTTGTTGTTGTTTTTTTCAATGAGCCTCAGAATTGCAGGGGTGTTCCTGAATACACAATGTACATAATACATCTGTACTAATAAGCTAAATGCATCCAGGACTGCGCTGTGGCCCCAAGGCCAACTGGCACAGGAAAGCCCACCTCCACACCACTGAACTCCTCTGGTCTCCAGAACAGCAGGGCCATATCCAAGCCACCTCCTGGGAGCCCTCGCTGGCCAGCGCTGCCACCCAAGCCGAGCCGTGCCAGGGATTGTTAGGGAGAGCGCTCGCTGGCACTGGGCTCAGCCGCGCCAGGGACCTTTCGAACAATTAACAGCGCAGGTGTGCGAGTGCCAGTGCCTGGCCGCATTCCCTAGCACTCTTTGATTTATTAATATCAACTAGCCGTGTGGCCTGCCGAGCCTTTATTGCTGGTGACAGTACTGGGAAAGGAGAAAGTTGGGGTTACTTTTGCGAGTCTGGCGGATAGAGAAACCAGGCTGCTCGTTTGTTGTGTTGTTTTTTTTTTTTTCCTTGTAAACTGCAAATGCTGTATATGGGAATTATTCAGAGACAGGCAGGGTGGGAGACTGCAAGACTGTTCTGGCAGAGCTGCTTTTCGAATTGGTGCAATGTTTTGGAAAAGGCTGCAGACTCGAGAGTGCTTGACACTGAAGAATACCTGGTCAAAGTCACTTTACGTGTTTGTACTTTGTAAAGGGATGTAACCTGAAAAAAAATATTTGTCTTAGACATCGGCTCAGACCCATGCAGTCCCTGGAACATCCAGTCACCACGTTTAAAACTTGCTGTAGCTAAATATCCAGAACATTTCATGCTGTCACATGTGAACCCTCTGCAAATAAAATGTCATGACTGAACTCGTGCTTCAGTGTTGTACGGGCGTTTAATTAAAAGCTTCTTTAAATGATGGTCTAGCAAGTTATGTTCTTCCTTTCATGTTTTCCTAGAAAAAATCTGCAAGAAGTAGTACATGGAAAGTAGAGGGGATAGTCATGTCCTCATCTAATTACTGAATAGCTTTTTCCAACACATTTCTGGAGTTAGACAGAAATTAGCAGTGTCACATATGCAGCAGAAGCATGTCTTTGACATATGACTTACACACCTAGTGAGACAACTTGGTTAACAAATGCTAAAGAAAATTCCTTGATACTTCATAAACGGCCAAATATGAATGAGAAACCTGCCCACCCAACCGAACTCTTCACATCAGTATCATAGAGGAAAGTAGCCATTCCCCCCCTTTTTTTTTTTTTTCCCTGGGAAATGAATACTGATTTACTCAAAAGAGAAATTGCTTAACTTTCTCATGTTGACACAGCAGCAGATAAACAGGCTGAACAGGCTTCCGAACCCTTCGGTAAAATACAGTCTTAAGAAGTGATGGTGCAGGAACAGCCCACCATGAGGGCTGTTCCTCTGCTTATTGCTGTACCTGGACTATATGGCAAGAGAGCACCGAGGCCCAGGCCCCACCACGGCGAGCACTTCTATCACTTGTAACAGGCGGTGCCTGAGGAGCTCCTGCTGGAGCATAGTGCTGACCCAGGAGACCTGGGTCCTGCTCCTGCTATTGCCTAAGAGTTTGATGCTCTTCTTCACTACCTCTAGGCTCAGTTCAGCGAAGCAGGATGTGCTTCACCTCTCTGGATTTCAGCAGCAATTTAGGCACTCTATCTGAGCAGGCATGTTCTTTTGTGCAAGGCCAGAGGCTACTCCATACCTGCTTTCAGCCAGCAAGAGCTTCTCAGCTGGTTGAACAGGTATTGAAGATGGAGGATTTAGGCCTTATTTGGAAGAACTAGAAACTGCATACAGTGAGCTCTTGTGCTGTGCTTCTTGTCCCTCTGCCTTCACACTTACCTCCTTCTGCTTTTCACACTGCAGCCCTTTCTGGACGTGGAAGTGCCCGAGGATGACCAGAACAGCCAGCCTCACTCGCCCCAGTCCAGTCCCCATGGGGATTCCCAGGAGTGGGGCTGCTGGCAGACCCACAGTCAGCCTGGTCAGGATCAGGAGGCCCAGCAGTGCCAAAAAACACCTGTCCTGAACTTGACCTCACTTCTAAGTGTCACTCTGAAGTTCGGTTCACCACCTTGATTATCACTCTGTTTGCAGCATCCTCTTCCTCCTTCTTCGCAGTCTGCAGGGCTTTTACATCAGCAAGCTGGCATCAGTACAACCTCAGCAGGACATAGAAGAGTATTTCTGTGACTAAGAGCTGATGGGATCCTCTGCCTGGCCCCTGGGAGCAAGGGTGCATTTGCAAGGTCTTGCTAGATTGACATAGAGTACACGCAGCCAGTCGGTGATCTCTGCCAAGTGCTGCATTAATTCTCATCGACGGCTGCTTCTCTACAGGGAAACAAAAGGGTACTCGTATGAGACAGACACAGCCTCCTTGCAGCTTTTCAGGTGGTGTTTAGCTTTAAGCGTGTTTTTTTCCCAGCATTTTAGCAAGGGTTTGTGGTGTAATAGGAAGCTTAGAAGCCATAGGAATGCGTAAGGACAGTCTTTGATTCATCCTGTAGCCTAAAAATACAGACTGATTCCTGCAGCGGTTATTTTAGTACCAGACAGCAAACTGCTTCCTTGAGATGAAAAGACTCAAACACGGTACCCTCCTCATAAACAGGATCTCGGTATATATGGAGAAGAGTCAGACAATTTAGACTGCACGCGGCTCACACAAATGCAGACACGAACATACACAAACAAGCCAGCAAGGCAAGATAAGCAGCACAGTCCTTCACAGAAATTCGTCTGTCATTCCTTTTCAGGCAAATAAGTAAATAGTTAAAAAAAAAAAAAAAAAAAAAAAAAAAAAAAAAAAACAGAGAGGCTCTCCCTTGTGTTTCTGCTAGGCTCTTCCTGCACTTGAGAGCTGCCAGTCTAAACATGCCCTCCCAGCCTTCCTACACCTGAAGGAAAATGAGTTCATAAAAAGCCTGCCAAGATAGTGTAGCACCTTAATACAGCACCCAATGTTTTCATTGCTTCTTACCCTGAAGGTTGGTCCCAGCTTACATAAGAAGGGGAAAAAATAAAAACAACTTAGAGAGAAGGTGTGTTATTTACAGCACACTGTATATTTTCTTTTAGAAAGGCCAGAGAAACGCAGATGTTGTGTGTTTGAACTGCAAAGTGGTTAGGCTTTGCAGTCAACTCCACTGGTGGAGCTCCAGCAACGTCCAGATCAGCAGGGGGACACATCTCTGGGGAGGGTTGCCTTGCTGCTTCCTTGAGTCAATCCATGCTATCAATATATGCAGTAGTTTCCAGAAATAGTGGGGATTACTCCCTGTCAGGAAATTTAAATCTCCCTAGCAAACTATTCGGCACTGATTCCAGAAGGATTGTCCTAAAGTAAAGATCTCTCAAAGGTTGGTCTCCCTAATTATTTCCACCAAGGTGATTTCAAGAGCAGCCATAGCCTGCCGGGAAGAGCCACACACATTGGAAACCTGGTGAACTACCAGCTGAGAGATTGCTTCAAGGGTCCAGTTACTATTTTGAGGCCTGAGAGAGCAACATGCAAGCTTCTGAGATGTAGGAGAAGGTAGTGGGATTTTCCAAATGAAGAAGTGCCTTCTCACCACTTTCAGTACCCTTTTGCTTGTGTTTTGCTGAAAAATGACTTGCAAGTGAATAGGTGAACTTCAGGGTGTTGAACCTGAAGCTGCTTTTGTGAAGAAGCATGAGGAGCAGCTAAGGTGAACAGCCAGAAGGACAGAGGAATGATCTACACTGTAACACCACTGAAGTTGCTGAAGGAGCTCCAAGGAGAAACTGCAGCTGAGATCTCTATCAGCAAGGGATGCTGTTTCAGATGGTGTTGGGTGTGATAATGACCTTCATTAAGTACAGACTGTGCCTCTAGAGCCAAGGGGGTTCAGCACACTTTGGAGGAGCACTCACGACTTGGGGACTTCCATGCCTCTTAGATCTCCAGCACTGGTCTGGAAACCTTGCAGGCCTATTTTCATGTGTTTGCTCAGCTGTATTAGCCCTTCACTTCCAGTTCCGAGAAACACAGTCATGACAGCAACAAAAGTAATGATCCTTCACACCTTAGAAAAAGTTCAGTACAAGTTTGTTTTGCTCTCAGGTTAGGGTTGGGCAGATGCAAGCATGTTGTTTCAGATTTTATCCGAGCTGTTTTATTCCTGCTTCACTTTTGTGTGCCTGTTGTCCTTGGGGGAGCATGCCTCACAGGAACAAGGTGGCATCTCCCCAGACTGCCTCCAAGCTACAGCTGACATTCATGCTGCAACCCATTCTCCACCAGAGCCTGAGCAATCAATTACAGATAATCAACAGCTCCTTTGAGCAGTTTTTCCAAGGGCAAGTGTAAAATAAGAAACGCTAATAATTGTGTCAAGATAGCACAGCCTTATTACAAGACAGAAAGCTGACGAGCATAGCAGCTCAACCTACAGCTTCTCCCTCCTGGGCTCAAACAGCAGCCGGCAGCTTGCTCTGGCATTTCATACTTTCCCTTTACAACCTGCACAGTGCTCGTCCCGTGTGTTTTCCAGCTCCTGCATGCAGTATTTTCCATGCCTGCTGCTTTGCAGAACACTTTGAACCGCCTCAATAAAAACACGTTTATGCCGACGCTGGCTGCTTTTGTCAAAGCAGAAACAGTCCGGCCCCATCTCGCAGCCCTCCTGCTGTTTTGCGTGTGCTAGAGCCGGGTCGAGTGCCTTTGCTGTACCCTGCCAACAAGCACGCTCCTCTGCTGCTCTCGCCCTCTCCTGCTTTCCTCTCCCCCCTCCTCCCCATCTTAGGAAATAATTAGCAACGAAGAAATAATAAAGCGATGCAGAGTGCACTTCTGAGGCTTCCGACAGCTGCTGGCAGCGGCGCTGGTGCACTCCTGGTACTGCTCAGCTTCCCTAGAGAGCCACGTCAGCCTCCCCTTTTCGGGTGCCCCCCTGCCTCCCTGCACCTGGGCTGAGGTCAGATGAGAGGCAGGCACCCACACAACACCAGCCTCTTGCAGCACGTGGGCATTGCAGGAGCAGGGCAGTACCTTTCCCTTGGGGCAGGAAAAACGAGCCTGTGTGGTGTCACCATGTCCTGCTGCCACAATTAATATGTAGGTTTTAGGTTCAGGCTATAAATAGGTCCTACAAAGCACTATGAAAGCAGCATACAGCTGTGGTGTTGCTGGCCTCAGCCAAACGTGTCACATATTGCTAGAGCAACAGCAGAACATGTTATCGCAGCCCAGCGAGTGCGCGTGAGCACATCCGTACTTCAAGGAGTGACACAGCTGCAGGCTGCCAAGCTCCCTGGCACCAAGACCAGCACCAAGGGGACATCTCTCCACTTCCCACCTCTCGGGAGAGGCAGACAGAGGGGAAGACACAGCTTCTTCACCACCTCCTTTCTGGCCTCAGCTGTTCTACTGAGAGCCACTACAAAGGTGTCAATAAATAGCAATGACAGTGATGAAATTTCCTTCCACTATGTGTCCATTATTCCTCTGCAAAAATATGACCAGAAAGCACAGCAATACTTTATTCTTGTACCAGGCCAGACATAAACAAGTGCTATTAATGGGGCTGGGAAAAGGGTTTCGAAGTCCATTAGCTACCTGCTGAGCATAAATGTCTTTGGCTGCAAGGATGTAGTGTTAGGGCATGTTTCTCGTGTACTTCGTCAGACTAATGAGAACAGACTAAAATACAGATTCTGCTAAAAGCCCCAAGAGATGTCTGTAGCTGCAGTCCCACTAGGAAAGCATTTCTAGTTAGGGGCAGCTTTGGAGTAGCCTCTGTATGGGAATAGCTTTTGGTAGCACCCCATCTCCCCATCTGGTCCCACCACTTCTGTACCAGGAGATCAGGATTTTCCAGCACCCTGGGAGCCTCCATGAAGCCTCCTCTGCAGTTTGGAGCATTCCTTCTACCTTGCCATATACGTGATATGGCGTATGTTTAATGCTTTCTTACTGATGTCATATGATTGCAATATCCTCATGCGATTAGCAAGCTCAGGCATGCTGGACTCACATTGTATCTCAATTATTTTCATCCATAAACACTAATGCATTAAATCCTGAAACAATGCCTACATAGCTCCCAAGGGCAATGTTTTGATTCCATCCTGGAACAAGGTCACTCTCCTCTTGACTGATGGTTTTTCATTCTTTATCTTTTCCTAACAGTTGTTTCTTAAACAAGATTTTCACTGGCAATAAAAAGAATAAGCTTAATTAGATGCTTGGAGATTTAATGTCTCCCACTAGCTGTTTTTCAGAAGCTTAAAGTACATATTTCATTTTTTACTGCTTGTTAGGTCAAGGAGACAAATACCGATTCCAAGTCTGGTCGCATCTGCAGAGCACCAAACTTCCTGGCCTGAAATATTGTGACTGATGCCAGTGCCCTGGCTGTCCCTGTCCAAAGCACTCTGTTACCCTACCCCACGTATGGACAGATGTCCTCTGCAGGTACTGGGTGGTACTGAGGACAATTTGGGAGAACCACTCGAGAAAGACCTGCTTTCACTGTTGTTTAACCTCTTTCCCTGTAACTCTCACGCAGCAGAGAGTGGGAGATTCTTCCCACGAGGCTTTCTCAATCCCTGCCTCTTCAGCCCTGCTGGAAAAGAGCTCGGAGCTATCCCATGAGCCTGGCGTGCCACCTCACCCATCCTACCCACTGCTCACAGCTACACCCAGCCCACCCCACCTTTTTATAATCCTTTGAGGCTGTTTTGCTCCAGTGTGAATATTACAAGCCACTGAGGTCAGTGATTCTTGGGCAACCCATAGCTTCTCAATCTTTTCTAACTATCCACAGGTCAGAGAGGGAGCCCCGTGCACTGGTGGATGGTGTTTGACCAAGGGAGGCCCCCGAGCAGTTCAGCTCCAAACTAACTTTCCAACAAGTGACCTGCGAGAGAAATGTGGGAAAAGTAGTATCCAGATCATCATCTGGTATAAATCAACAAAGCCCCAGTAAAGACATTAAAGCTCTACTGGTTTACACCATCTGGGAGTTTGGCTGCAGGGGAGGACTTCTTAATGTTGAGTTTTCAGCCTTTATCACAGATATACATGGGAGGAGAGCTAGTGCCCTATCTGCTCTCAGCGAGTGTTACCAACCCCTACAGAGATCAATAGCAGCTCCCTGCTCACATCAAGAGCTGAATGATGCCCTAGAATTAGCATGTGTTTGAATCAGTGCATTGTATCTTGTTTGCAGATTAGTAGCACGGAGTAGATATTGAGGGCACAGGAAAGCTAGCCAGTTTAAACAAAGTCAGAATTGACCTAAATTTTGCTAAGCTGAAACTGATCTTTTTGGATGGGAGAGAGAAGAAGAAGTATCCCAAAATACTCATGTTTTCTTTCATTTCATTATTTTGTGTCTTCTTCTGCACCTTCTAGCTGCAGCAGACAAGGGATAGTAAAATTTCACATACTCCCAGCTTGGGCTGAACCAGGCAGCACTGGGCTCCTGTCCTTGGAACTAGCAGCTTCTCCTCTAATTCAGAGACCAAACAGACACTGAGAGGTAGGCTTTGAAAGTCCTAAATCCTCCAAATCTGTGACCATCAACTAGCTATAAGCTTGGCCAACTCCTTGGTTAGCCCAGACAGCCTCAAAAAGACAAGTCATATTTGCTGTGTAGCATTTCACTTAGCTCTGCATGCTGTCTCACGATTATATTCTGAATTGCAAAAATGAAACAAATCTGGAGAGAAAGGAAACATGTTTGTTCGTTATATTGATGGCAGCAATAAATTCCCTTAAGGCACTGCCCTTTTTGCTTAATACAGGGAGTACCAAATGTGGGCTGGATAATGGATATTTTATAAATGCAATCTTGCCTTAAGCAAGTGATTGCTTAACTATTAGGTAAAAGATTGAAGCATACAAAAATAAGAAAGTTAAAAAAATACCACGAGCAGAATGTGATTATATATCAGTTCCAGCCAGCTTGCAGCTAAATTGCAATTATAATACTTCATGTCTTCAATACACAGCCTCTTCCTTTAAAAATGCTTCTGTAATATTTTACAGATTCTGAACCTTACTGAAGAAAAAATCCCCACACTTTGCTTTGTAGTCTGTCTTTCTCTAAAACAACTGAGATTTTTTTTTTTTTTTTGTCGTTGTATATTTCTGTTTCTGTGGATAATATTTTTCTTGCTGGAAGAAGGTAGAGGGTGTATGCAGAGAACTGTTTCCTCTAGGTCCTAGCATACTTCCTCCATCTGCATCTAAGCCAGCAGGAAAAAAAAAAAAAAAAAATACAGGCAAGCTGCTCTTTCACAATACAAAAGTACAACCACTGTTTTCTTTCTGCTATTTTACCACCTATTTGTTCTTTTTTCTGTTCATCATATGGATAAAACCTTTTTTTTTTTTTTTTAATCCAGCATAGTCCATGGGTAAATAATTAGAGATTAATGAAAAGAAGAATTAATGAGATGGACTGGTTACTGGTGTGCAGTGTTTCTGCTGGTGTATTTATCCACTGATTCCTCTGTTATGAATAATACACATATTCATCACACAACTGCTTCAAGGGACAACATTCTCATCCAGGTCCTCTGTGCATCTTAAGTAGCCAGGGCTTCCCCTGAGATCTGGGACTAAAGGACAAAACTTATCTTTGGTGTAAATTGTACTGAGATCAGTGAGACCACTGAGACCTGGGATGAATCTGACCCAGGGAGAGAAAGTCTCAAGAGCTCCATTTAATCTCTGCCGCAGCATGGTTTTCCCCAGGAATCTCCATAGCCATCCATCTCTCTAACACACATAATAAATAATTTACTCGCAGATATACGGGACCACTTTGCTTCAATCTGCTAATGATCTTAGCACTGAAAGGGGCTCTGCCATACTTCGAGCCTCTTTACATTGCCTGGGAGACTGAAAGTGCCATTACTGTAAAATGAGACAATGAGAAAAAAGAGGAGATGCAATAGTCAAACATCTTGAATTATGGAACAAATACTTAAGTCCTTCACCTCTTCATGGAACATTTGTGGTAGTGTTTTTTTTCACTTACTGTTATCGTCAGCATTTCTGCAGCAGTTTTCAGGTGGATCTTCAGGTACTTGAACACCCAAATGAGATTCATCTCAAGCAGCCTTGTCTGTCCAGTCAACAAAAACCAACACTTTGGGGCATCTGTCTCTCTCTGTATTACAGATGGAGCCTATGTGACTTGCACAGAGTTTTCAATGGGTACAACCAAATTAGATGAATCCCATTGCTAAATATTAGCCTGATCTCATTTGTCTGTATACCTTGCATAGTCCCTTAAACCAGAGGGACGGGGCAATTGTAGGACCCTGGGGTTTGGCTTCAGCCCTCTGCCAGTGCCTCACTGCAAACACTGAGCCTGGAAAAAGGATAAAAGTGCAAATAAAAACCATCTTGTCTACATGTCATGGCACAGAAAGCATTTAATAAAAAAAAAAAAAAAAAAAAAAAAGAGACAAACATCAACTCAAGGTAAGCTTCAGCTCAAGAGGCCAACTTCTAGTCTCACTTACACCCAGTCTGAGCCCTGGTAAGTGTGACAAGTACAGCAGAGATGCTCTGAATGAGTGTCTTCGTAACACAGGAATGTCCTTGCTGCAACTCTTTCCTCTTTCACACAGATTATTTTTCAGGGTCTGTCACCTACTATTTCTGACACTACATATATTCGAAAACTCTCCTCTCTAGCTCAAAATGACTTGGATGCTGGCTTTTCCTATCAAATGCTGTTCCAGTCTAAAAGCTTCTAACATAAGGAAGTCTTTCTTGACAACTTTAATATCTCTAGTTAATATCCTCCTTGATCTGCCCTTTTTTCTTGCCCTAAGTAATTCATTTCCATCCCCAGCACTGCAGCTTTTAAGAACTGATTTAAAATTAATACAGGAATGAAACAGTATAAATAATGTATGGCTGCTGTATTTAATATTAATAGCCTTTAAATGAGGAAAAAATGCATACCTGCAGATGATATGCAAAAGGACTATGGGGCCATACTTTTGATTGCAAGGAGCAACGATACTGATGCTGCCAGATACTTCCCATCTAAAGAGATTATTTTTTTTTTTTAAGTTCAGTTGCCCACAGCTTTTTCAAACTTCCTTCTTGCAGTGAATCCTTCCAGACTAGACTTTTGCCTCAGAGTGGATTATTTACTCATACATATGTGTGAAAAACATCTCCCAAAGAGCTCAGCTATTTCCATGAATGAAACAAGGAGGAGAATACACACTGGAGCACCTCAGCTTGTGTTTCCTGGCAGAGGGCATGCAGCAGCCTGGTCTGCATTTAACTACATCATGGGAAGTGTGAGATCCTAAAGCAGTGCTGCTCCCCCAGATCCAAACCCAAGTAGGAAGACAATTGAACAGAAGAGAACCAGGGTGGTGGATGAGGACAAAAGCCAAGGCAGAAAATAAGACCATGGTCTGGTAGGGTGAGGCCCAGAAAGGCAAATTAGGAATTAGAGTAGGATCCCAATGGAGTAAAGAGACTGGGATTTAGTAAAACTGGGAACTAAGGATCAGAGAGGTGTTTAGATGGAGGAGAAAATACTGGCATGGGCAGTGTTGTTCAAGAAGATGCTGAATCTCCTACCTCCAAGAACCCTGATGTGCTTTTGTCCTCCTCCCAGCACTTTTGCCCAAGAGACGAGACATCACAGCCCGGCTGCTGAGCCCCATTTCCAACTCAAGCTTCTCTCAGAGCTTCAGCAGAGCAGTGAGCTTTCTTATTAACCTGTCAGGAGCCAAAACAAGCAGAGACCTGGAGATGAGGTTTTGTATTGACTTTCAAACATACCTCTTTCATACACTCTGAAGAGAAAGCACAAGAAAGCCAGCATTCAGGGAGCAGCTCCTGACCAGAAAAGCTGCTCTTTCTCAACCTCACCCCTCCATGTGGGTGCTCCAACATCTGCAACTGCCAGGCAGGTCCTTCCCCTGCCCATCCAGCCTCCTTCCCTGCTCCCTGTGAGAGCAGCCTTGCTGTCCATGTTCATCTCTCCATTTCCCTCTCCATTTTCTTCTTCGATTGAAATTTGGTAATTTTCCAAGGCTCCTAGCCCTTTGTTCCCTCCTGTGCAAAAACAGTCTTCCAGCTAGTACCATGCACCAGTTGCCTTTCTCATTACTCAGCTCTGCTCTCACCTAGTCTTGCAGGGATGGGGGCTAAGGAAGGGAAGACCGAAAGTGATGTGACCAGCATGCACAAAACATGCCTGGTTTCCAGCGAGCAAGGGGTTAATGCTGGGCTGAGCCTTCACACAGGTGTAATGAGTCAGGGCCAGACTGATGCTGTCAAAGAGGGAATACAGGAAACTTTCCCTCTTTAGGAAGGAAGACAGCCTGGAGAATGGATTATTTCACACCCGATGAGCACGGGGCTCATTTGCCCATTGGACCAGGGATTTCACCTCACTTTCTAAGGGTTCAGCAAAAGGCTCCTTTTGTTTTGCACATGACCAATGTGCTTTCCACTGTGTCAGACACAGCTCTGATGAGGCCATCTGCCATGAAAGCTTTTCTCTCAGTGGCTTTTCCTTACCTGTTTTTTCAGTTGTGATCTCACACAGTCCTCATATCCCTGGTAGCAGGGCCTTCATGATGTTTTCATGACAGAGATGTGCTGACCAAGCCCCAGAAGCAATGGCCGGGCTGTTAGAAGAGAAGAGCTTGTTGAAAAGAGGCTTGAGGTGTCTCTTTTGGTGATGGTTTTGAGAATCCATTCTTAATCTTTCTGTCTGTGTGTGATAATTTGTATGGCTGTGGAAGGAAGGAGTTGGCACCTGGATGAACACAGTAGAGTTTACAGGAGCTCCTCCACATCGAGTCCCTGCACCTGTTGGTCCATGGGTGATAAGTTCTTTTGCACTTTGCCTCTTCTGGAGCCCTCATCTTCTCTGCCTTTAGTTGCTACTGTAGCCTCCCTAAGACTGGGTGAGAGGTGCTTTTTCATTCCTTGGGTGACCTAGAAAAAAAATGAGGCAAAGAGGAATTCTGAACAGTTCTAGTGATATCGGTAAATTCCAATGTATTTTATAGACTGTTCATTTATGATAGCATCCTAGTTTTAGAGAACAGTTTCTGCCATTCAATAACAATACTTCCTCAAGCCATTGCGTAGCTGTACGACTGTCTGGGGCTGCAACTCAACTCCAGCATACTCGGCTAAAGGAAGCAGGACTCAGCATCTCCAGATGAAGAAAAGGACAGATGTGACACTCCAGTGCCAGGAGATAAATGGCCAGGGCCAACAAGATAATTAGGATTTATTTTTAAATAATACAAAGGACTTAATGTGTTGTACTGTCAGAAAATGCAGCTGGATCTGGTTGTGTTCTGCAGACTGATGGAGCAGAACAGAAATTTTCACCAAGCCCAGCTTGTTCTGAACACTAGCCCCCAATGAGATCTACAAATGCCATGGCAAGGTGACTGCAGAAATGCCAGCACTTGCTGCTGGCGTCAACAGCAGGGCTGTCGGTCAGTCTTGCAAGGGAAGGCAGGGTAGGGAGGGAGAAATAGCCAGACTGCAACCTTATCTAGATCCCATGGAGAGACGCTGCAGGAGGCTGGATGGATGGGCAGCTATTTCAGGAATGGAGGAGCTTATGGCCACAACTGCTGCATCCGAAAGGCTGACTTACAGGCCAAGAGACAGCCTGACGGGCCACTGACACGGGGATCCATTTCTAACCAAGCTGAAGGGTGTGTAGCACAAGGCTGTGAAAGGGGCCAGAAATATATCCAAGGAGGGTAATCCTGTGTTAACAGGAGAGAGGCCCCATACACATACCAGTAGTATTCTCCCTAAACGTAAGGCTAACCAGCTTGAACTCAAAAATGCACTAAGCTCTAGCTTTCTCTGGATGTGTAACTTGAGATGCTGCCTTGTAATGGGGTCTGAATTTAAAAGGATGACTTCTGTTTTTATTTATTTACCCTAGGTCAGCCTGCTTAAAAATAAAGGGTATTTTACAGAGCAGCAGAAAGTAGAATTGGATCCAAAAGCTGAGATGCTGAGACATAGGTTAGATGATATAGATGACACCTCTTTGCTCCCCTGAGATGATATCTTTTGCTCCCCTGAGATTTGCAGGTGTGCTCACCCAGAGCCCAGCTGTGCTGGGCAAAGAGTCTTATGGCTGCTGTGAGGTTTGGATTTGGACCTGTTCAGGGATTTAACATGCAAGGCTAGGGAGAGTAAGGCAGAATAACTGAAGGAGATCAGTGATCACCAGCAGGATAGAGCGAGCTGGAGTGATGTTGCTGAGTGACCACATCCTAGAGCCCTGCAGCTGAGCTGGGTTTCTTGCCACATGGGGTGCTTTAGGTTGCTGTGCAGAGCTCTTGGGGCAGCAAAAAGCCCTTGTCCTCCTGCCCACTTTGCTTCTGCCAGAGCTTGGCAAAGGCCACCACCTCCTCACAGCAGGAGCTGCCCAGCTCCAGCCCCAAGGATGCATGACAAGGAGATGCCCCAAGAGACAACGTGGGGTGCACCAGGGCAACGTGAGCTTCGGGGGGCCCCATGGATCTGCAGCTGTGGTTCCCAAAGGGAGATAACTGTCAGCCAGGCAGGCATTTGCCGTAAAATACCCTAACCACAAATCCTTTATTTGCTGAAAAATGTGGCAATCAAAGGCAGTTTGGAAGCAGGACAATAATAATAATAATAATAATAATAATAATAATAATAATAATAATAATAATGCCTAAAACTGAGAAACGGACAGTAGGATTTGGCTGGGCATTTCCTAAGTTTCAATTTTTGACACTGGATTGACCAGGAAAATCAGCATTTCTCACAAGCAGGTAGGAAAAAGGCTGGCTGGGGAAGGAGGAAGGAGTAAGAGCCATGTTTTGATGACGGCTCTCAGGGGAGATGATGCAGCCTGTGAGGGCAAGGCCCAGCTTCAATGGAAATTGAAGAGAGCAAAGTAGTTTCAATTGCTCCTCTGTCCTGTCCCCATGCACCACAAGAGCATGAGCCATCAGTCCCCATTGCAAACAGAGCAGCCAGCAGCCTTGAAACCCTGGCTCCCATATTGCCTTTGCGTGTCCTTGCTGCTGACCTATAAAAAACAAAGGTTTTCTTACCTCCAGTTGGTGAGCTAAGCTTGCTCTCCCTCCAGATTTCCTTTGTTTTTATTTAAAGGGCCGGAATCAAAACAAATGGTTTCTGCAGCCTCAAAACAATATGCAGTCTATATTTAGACATGTCAAAAATTCTGACTAGTAGATCCAAAGCAGTGTTGTTTGTATTTCTCAGTGTTGCCAGCAAACCAATTCTTATTTTTTTTAGTTCATGTCCATCCTGGCTGTCACTGGGGAAGCCCAGGCTAATACTGCAGGGACACAAGGTAACTGGCTCCAAGGTGACATTGCAGGGGCCATGATCTGTCCCATGTGTAGGCAGCTGGGGAATGAGACCCTTTGCACACCCCTCCCAGGGAAGCCACAGCTTCAGGGTCTGAGGCCACTTGCCAGTGAGTGGAACACTCTTGCTGGGTCTGAGAAAGAAAATAGGAACAATAAGCAAGTTGCCGAGATGTTCAGCCTTTGCACCCGCACCTCTCCATACACACACAAAACTGCAGGAATTTCCCACTACTTGCTGGTGGACAAGATATCTTGGGAGCCAGGTATAGTGGGAATGCCCTAACCTGTAAAGTAAATGGAGCATGGGAGCAAGGTTTCAAAACAGACAGGAGAAATGCTGCAAGCTACAAAGACCACAGAAATTTGCAGGATGGTGTCTTCAAGATCTCCTCTTTCTGCCAGCCCCTGAAAGGCACTCTTCTGGTCCTCTTCTGCTCCCTTAGTCTGCCTGACCTCACTTTGTCTCTGCCTCTGTGTCTCTAGAGCTGTTTAATAAAACCCCAGTCTCCTAGAAACCTTAGAAGCTCAAGAGATCTGCAAGAGCCAGGTCTCCTCTGGCTCCAGTGAAATGTAAGAAGTCTGTAGGGAAGAACGTTGATAGTGAGGACCACAACACAGAGACATAGCAGGCAATGGGAATGGCAATTTCAGCATGTGGCTGAAAGCAGTCAGGATCTGATGGGATATAGGGAAATGTATAAATACAAAGCATCCTGTGGTCCTTCTGAACAGGGGAGCTGGACATGCCCGTAAGAGGATGCGACTGACCATGCCAATGATAACTGCTAAAGTCAGACAGATAACTGCTGAAGGGGACTTCATGCTTGAGTGGTACCAGAGGAGATATGGAAGTTAACAGTGGTCTTCATGGGCACTCCTCATGGCATCATCTGCCTGAGATGTCCCTCAGATTCAACTTCACATTCAGCAGATGACCTGGATCAGCTGAAGAGCTAGAGACTATGGAGACTGTAATCGTTCCCCACACTGTGAACAACCTCTGGGAGCCATGCCCTACTTCAAGTGCAAATTTCAGAGTAAACATGCAGCTGTGGAGACCTTCCAGGTCAGGCAGGCTGCTGCCCCAGGGAGTTTTTCTTCCTTATTTTTATCCGTTAGGGGTGCAAAAAGGTTCCTTTCATATCCTGCCGTGCTCCCTTCCCTAAACAGCCATCAGGGCCTCACGTTTTAGTCAGCTACTCAACAGTGAGGAGCACCCTTCAAAGCGTACCCTCACTTCATGTTCACAGAGCCAGCTGTTATTTACCAGAGCACAACATGCAAGGCTCTTTCTCCTGCCCTGTGGGCTGTGCATGCTGAGTCTGGTCCTTCCAGCCTCTGCTAGCACAAAATAAGGCAGAAACCTGAGCTTTTGCACTTGGGCACAGAAGCACTGTCCCTGAGCCTTGCAGCATGGAGCCGACACATCCCATCAGGGCCTATCCCCAGTGGCCCTGCTGGTGCAGCCTTGCCTTGAAGGTGGCCCAGCGTGCCTCCTGCCCACTCCCAGTTCATTTCCAAGGCAGAATCCAAGGACTTGCTGGCACTGTAAGGCATTCGTCATCCTCCAAAGCTCGCTCCTTTTGCCTGGGTGCTTCGGGGGGGGGGCTGAGCATGATGCAGCAGTTCAGTTGCCTCAGGGCAGCAGATGCAATCTGTCTCCAGCACGTTCAGGTCTTGTTTGCGGTCAAACCCCTGCTCATGCTGCATGCAGATGAATGACAAGCACCCACAGGAATACACCTAAAGGATATACACCTCGCCAGCTGAGCAGGGGAGGGAGTTTGGAGCAGAGAGGTGCTGAGCAGCAGCTCTCACATTTCTTATTGCAAGCACTCTGGCTCTGCAGCTGCCCTCACAGACTGTGGCAGCATCAGGCTGCAGTAGACAAACCCCACGTCCCCCCTCACAGCTGCTGGCACCCAGCAGAGATGTTGAATCCACTCAGGCCCCAGGTGGCTGCAGACACAGGGACTGCAAGCATCCAAATGCAGCCTCCACATGGGGCTAGGACTGGGGGTGAAACCAGCTCTGGTCCTCGCCATGAAATGGCTTCGCACCCTGTGACTTGTGCCTTCCTCCCAGACTCCTGAGCAGCACAAGGCGAGACCGTGGCAGAAATGGAGGTGCAAGGGCCGGGTGTTACTGGATGCCGGCGGTGAGCAGGCGGTGTAATCTGTCTGCTTTTGTTCCGTTGGCGTGGTGGTGTGCTCTCATTAGCCCCCCACGGACAGTCAACCTGTCAGCAGGTCTGCGCTCCAGCCGCCTGACCTCTGACTCCCACTCATTCTTCCACAAATTAATTTCCCAAATTGACAAATTAAAGTGCACAGTACGCCCAAGGTCACTAAATCACACTGGGTTCTGGTAAATGTCATCCAGCATTGGTGGGGGAAGAACAGAAATAGGGGGAGAGAAGGGAGAGAAGGTAAAAAGAAAAAAAAAAAAAAGAAAAAAAAGGCTAAAAAAAAAACACTTTGAAAGAAATTGACAAAAAAAAATGGAACTGTAGTTTCTGAACTGCAGATGACAATGCTGTGCAATTAAAATGGAGGCTGAGGGTTCCCTGCACACAAGCACAGTTGTCTGGAGACTGGTGCCTCAGCAGAAGGTCGGGGCAGCTGCTCCGAATGGCCTCAGCCAGCCCGGACAGGCTGTGCCTCCCTCAGCACTAGGCTGGGTCCCCACTCATTGCACAGCCACCACGCTAACGTGGCACCATTAAATTTCTCTTTGAACTTCGTCACATGCCAGCATTATCCTGATCTCAGCTCATGCTTTCCTCTCCTGTGTGTTTACCCCTCCTGCATTTAAAGAAAGCCAGTGTCCCCTCTGGGCCACCACTTTCTGGGCAATGGAGGCCAGGGCTGGCACGATGATCTCCCACTCCCCTGATGCTCCTAACACGCTGGCTCTGCACCTGAGCTGGCTGGGCTTCGTCTTTCTCGACCACAGCAAACAGCAGTGCTCCAGGGGAGCTCTCAGCCCTCTTTGGTGGCATTAATACTTTCCTGCCCCTTGGGAGGGCTGTGACTCATATGGCCTACACTCACATTTGCTTTTTACGTGGTTGCATGATATCTCTGCTTCTTAGCTACCCTGACCAAGTAATACGCCAAAGTCTTTCTCTTCCATGCTTGTTTAGAGCTGATAAGCATCCAGCTTATAGTGAAAATTCATGTTATTAGTCCCTAAGTGCATGACCTTGCACTCTGCAATATTGAGTTTCATCCCATTTCTATTTGTTCGGTCCTCAAGGTCAGCCACTCCTTCCTGCACTGTACCCCAATCTTACTCCACAATAACTATGCTCCCAAACTTACCTTCATCTGCAAATTTAATTTCCACATTCCTACCTTTCATGACAAAGTTATTAATGAACATATGAAGCAGAATCTGTCCCAAGACTACCCCTTTAGCAACTGCACAAGGAGTGTCCTCCCTCCTCATCACTCCCACCCCAACACTACCTGTATTCATCCCTTCCTCAGCCAGGACTCCACACGTTTACCATTCTTCTACCTAACCCTGTCATCCTCCTCTGAACAAATAATTTCCCCTGTGGCATCATATCAAATGCTTTGCTGATAGCCAGACAGATCAGCCATGTTTCCTTTACCAGGAAAACCAATTAGTGTACTTTGATAAGATATCAGGTTCTTCTGGCACAATTCACCTTTGATAAAGCCAAGCTTCACATAATCCACGTTCTGTTTGCATCCTTTATTCTTTCCTGTAAAGATCTCAAAGGCGTTTTGCCTTGTACAGAGTCTCAATGAAAGAACACTGCCTATGCAGACAAAAGCAGCGAGCACTGTCCCGTCAGTGGTGTTTTTACCTAGGAGGACACCAGAAGGAAAGCACCACTATTGCAGTGATCTTCCCTCTGCTCTTCACCTTGTATGATGTGGCAGTCACAGCATCTGGTACAAGCCCTGGCCAAGTCCAGGTGTGATACCTGGTGTAAAATTTAACTGCACCACCAAAAATTGGTGGTTCTTACAAGCAAGAGCAGACTCAGACCAGACACTCCCTGTGCATTCTCCCTGTGCGTAGCGATTCATGGTCCTGCGGAAGTAAGTCTGGAAAAATGTCATTGTTTGCCTGAGTCTTTCCTATTATCCATATGGACAGGGGTCAGCAAATACAAGAACTTGGCCTACATTTGTTGTCACCGTTGTTACTGCTGCTTATCAGAGCACCCTTCCAAGGTGTCATGCCTTTGCAGGTTCCAGTGCAGCACTGCCTCTCGGCAGGTATACAGCCAGTGCCACTGTATCACTCAGGAGGTCACTGAAAAGTGGAGAACTGAGATGTTACTCTTACTGCATCAAGGCAAAAGCATCAGCCTGCTTTTGCTTGGGTTGATGTATTTCTGTAGGGCTCAGTCCTGTACAGCCTGCTGCACAGGGAAAGAAGTATGAGATGTGTCTTAGGGCAAAGGTATGAAATGTTTAGATACCTGATTTGTATTTAACCCAAGTGGGCAGAGTTTTAAAACCCATGGCTGTTTCGCTGCTCTGTGAAGGGGATCCCTGCCTCAGTCACCACCCTGTGAGCTGGGCAAAGACGGGGCGGTGGCTCCCATCCCCTCCCAGCTTCTTTTCAACAGGGTCAGGATGGAGGTGCACAAGGGAGATGTCAGGTCTCTCTGAAGTGAGGCAATGACTAAGGAAGGGCACAACAGTAGATTCCTTTGAATCTTACAGGGATTTCAGCAGAAATCCCTCTGGGCTTGAAGGAAAGCAGATGCTTACTGCTGCTATGACACAGCAGGAAAAGACCACGCTGCCCTTGGCAGCCATTGAAGCAGCTCAGCAGCAAAGGAGAAGGGCTCTGCTCAACCCTGCCCAGAATTTTCTACTGAGAAAAAGCAGTCAGGCACCTAGTCCTATATATTTTATGTATTTGGATAAAAGGATGCATCACCCCACCAGAGGTCTGACGGGAATTGTTACGCTGCCTGACTTCCTTGCACTGGCACGAAGTCTGCATCAAAGGCCAGCTGAAAGCAAACTCCTCACCATAACTCATGTGAGTAAGGCAGGCATGAATTTGTGCATAACACATTGAAACTGCCTTTCATTTACCCTGCTCCCAGGTGGCAAAGCACAGCACAAATGCAAATCGTCATCTGAAGAATTCTATTTATTTTTCCTTTTTTAACTCTGGTTTATTCTCTTCCCTGTAACAATGACATAACACCACTCTCAGCTAGCAGTTCAGCCCATACAATTTGCTCTTCCAAGTAAAAAATGATCATGTCACCAAGAAGTCTTACTGTTACTTCTAAGACCACTAATTGATTCTGCTGCTCTGATATCCTCTTGCAAGGCATTCCAGAGCCTAGGAACATTAACAGGCAAATGCTCTGGCACCAGCTGTCTTAAGCCTAAATCTAGGCTCCACCAAAAGGCTGGCATTAGATGTCTTCTCATTTTACATGTTTGCATTTTTACAGCATTCCACGGTTTTGAGGCTACTCGAGGTTGGCTGACAAATCACTTTGGTGATGTACAAACTGAATCTTACCTCGGGAGAAGAAAAGTCATAATTAGAGTAGAAAGGAAAAATCCAAGTTATTCTTTGTGGAGCTCTGGATAGTGTACAGCAGGGTGCACCTCCCAGGTCATGGACATGAACTACTGTAGTCACATCTTTTATTCTCCTGGGCCTAGAGCCCTGCCTAACCTAAGTAAACAAGGGTGTTTAGTAGGCATACTGGTCGAAACATATGAATTAATATGTGTTTTGAAAATACTAGTATCTTTGTCTTTTCAGGGTGCTAATAGTGTTTGAAAACCAGACAGCAGGACAGATTAAGAACAGCTACGCTGGCCAGATCAAATGTCTTTATTAGCAGTACCCTGTACAGAGAGCGAAATGGCAGCCTTCAGTGGCACAGCAGAGGGGAAGATGGCACAGTCTTCCCTTAATATCACACACACACCCCAACACAGCACAGCTGGACATGCTGTCATGTACGTAACACCACTGACTGATGGCTCAACGATTCATGCCTGAATCGTGTTACTTGGTGCATGTGACATGGCATTAGGTCATTCCCTCAGCTCTGACAAGGCCAAAATGGCCTGGAATTTATGCTACAGTGCTAGGATGTGTGGTGGAACTGTTAAAGATTTGCACACATTTTAGTCTTGTGCAAAAATACTCCCCCTTCCTTGCAATGTGGCATGCTGCCACACTTGCTCCTGCTCATGGCAGCAATGCTGCTCTTCCACAAACCATCCTGGCAAACAGGTAACACAAAAAACAGTGGACACAAAGCCTGTTGGAGCAGCCAGCACAGCTACAAGTCCCAGGGCACTACTTAGAATCAGCTCTCCCATCTCATAATTTAATTTAAGAGAGATCAAACCCCACTCCTTTGTCCAGGTGTCCCTTTTCACAAAGCACACTGCCTACGCAGAGAAGTAAAAACCACAAGCCACAGAGAGCATAACAAAGCTCAGGCAGGCTACCAGTCTGAGCTGCTAGCTCGGAGCTGGCAGGCAGGCACTCTGGTTTAGCTTGCTGCACGTGAGACCAGCATTTGACCCATTTCTTTCACAGCAGTCTGCTGGTTGTGATCAGACTCTACACATGGGATTTGCTGCTTTCATTGCTGTAAAATAAAGCACAGCAAAGCAAGTACAAAAGTCAAACATGGGCACAGGAAAGAAAGGCAAGATCATTTATTATAACCAAAACCTTGCACTTCATGTCACCAAGTGGACGTGTCAGTCTCACATGCATAGCCAAGGAAATCAACCCTAGACCCCAGAAATTATGCTACATATCATATGACCTGCTGGCATATTAATACCCTTTCCTTTTTAAATCTTTGCTCTCCCTTTGGAGCCTGCCCTCTCAGTGGGGATCAGACTGACACATTATAGGCTCAGTTTTCTTTCTGAGCTGACAACTCGTCCAGGAAGAGCTGGCTAGGATGTCAGCCTTTGGAGGATATGTAGAAAATTCTGAAGAGGAATTTGCATATCATCATTTTACTGGAAGGTATGGTGAGAAGAAATAAATGCTTTGCTCTTCTAGGCAATACCTTCAACCTTTAGTCAGCAAACCTCACTTAAAATTAAAAAAAAAAAAAAAAAAAAAAAAAAGTTTCACTGAGTACTGTTGGTGATGATGGGCTCAATAATGCTGAGCTGAGAAAAAGCCAGTGCAGAGACAGCCGCTCTGGGCATCTCCCTTTTCCCGTCTCCCTGCATCTATTTATGGAAATATTTGGAAATTGCAATATAGCCCTTATTTTAGGTGACTCCAGTTGTTACCTTTGGAAACCTTCCTGACACACTGCCTATAAAAAAGAACCCTGCAAAAAAAGGAGTCCAGAAAGATAAAGTAGGAAACAGAAAACCTGAGAAATTGATTAGTTTCTGCAGTCCTCCCAGCAGATAGACTGACTGCAGGAAAACCACGCCTGAAGTCAGTATTGGCTGTCCCCATTAAAGAAAATGCTAGAGCTTTTTTTTTAAAAAAAAAAAAAAAATATTGCCATAATTATGGCAATATGATCAAGGGGCTGGAGCACCTCTTCTTTGAAGAAAGGCTGAAACAGCTGGGGCTGTACAGCCTACAGAAAAGAAATCTCCAGGGTGACCACATTGCAACCTTTCAGTACTTGAAGGGGACTTATAGAAAAAATGGAGAGCAACAATTTACTCAATCATATATTGACAGGACAAGGAGGAATGGTTTAAAACTAAAAGAGAGGAGATTTAGGTTAGATATTAGGAGGAAACTCTTCACTCAGAGGGTGATGAGGCACTGGAACAGGTTGCCCAGAGAGGTTGTGGATGCCCCATCCCTGGAGGTGTTCAAGACCAAGTTAGATGAGGCCCTGAGCAACCTGATCTAGTGGATGGCATCCCTGCCTATGGCAGGGGGGTTGGAACTGGATCATCTTTAAAGTCCCTTCCAACCCAAGCCATTCTATTATTCTGTGATTCTGTGATTCCCTGATTCTTGTAGTTGTAACAGAGTAATCCTCCTGTGAGTATTTTTACTCTGGAGCAAAGGTTTCTTTCCCCAAATTACACTGTAAATACACTTTGTATTGATGCAAAGTTAATGAAATTAAGGTTAAGAGCTACACCTGGGACCAAAGCAGAAGCTGTTTGATCATACCAGCAAACTTCTCCAGGCAGCTTTCACATAAGAGTCCAGATTGATTAGCATCTGGAAGATGTGTGCCTCTCCTCTCCACAGCTCAGTCATGTAATTCAGCAATGAGAGTCAAGTCCATATTCAGGCCAGCTATTACTAAGGCCTAATTTAGAGGCAAGTCTTTTGGTGATGTCTGTGGCCAAGAGTAAGTAAAAATTGTATTTTCCAGGGCTGCCCATTCTCAGCAGAGACAGTTGGTCCCAGGACCCCAGCAGGTCTAGCAGGCAGTCAGGTCTGCATGTCACCAGTAACATGGCGATGGGATAAGCACCTCTTCTTTAGTGAAGTCCTCTGCAGCTGATGCAAAAAAAAAAAAAAAAAAAAAAAAAAAAAAGTTATGATTTTGCCATCTTCCACAATTCCTTGCCTCATACCACAATTGGAAGACAACCTGCACCCTCCTGCTGAACAACAGATGTGAAAACAGGGATTATTTAAGCCTTCTCAGCCAACACTGTGTTCTCCTGTAAAGCCTGTCACAATACAGCCCTCAATGACCTAGCTATGATGTAATTACATTTGAAGGTGCCAAATTTACATGGGGCAGGCCACAAAAGTTTAACAAAAGTAGAAAAACTACCTACATCCTGTGTTTATTTTGTGATCTGCCTTTACATGTTTTGGAGCTCCTTTCACTGGAAAGTATTATCTCACAGAGACTCTGCACAAGAAGATTCATTTAAGTATATCTCAGACTTCTACCAGCAGGACAGATGAAGGATCAGAAATGTATCAACTCTTTTCTCACAGCTTCTGGTAATCAAATACCTTTCTCCTAAAAGTTACCCATAGAAGTGGGTTTGGGTGAGCCTTTCCAGAGGCCTTGCTACTTTCTCCGAAGAGCAATGCCCACATGATCACAAGAGTCCCACCCTGCTCTAAAGACCATCTTGACTTACACCAAGCAGGGACTGATGTGTGCCCAACAGCTGCTTGTGTTTTGATTCTTGAAAAGAAGACCACTCTTCAAAAATATAATATGCTTAAGTTAAATCCTTTTCCATATCCTTCTATCCAGGAAGTACAAAATAAACATACTGTGGCTCCTAAAAGCAGTTTTAAATACAGACTTACTCCTCAAAGCCTATGACCATCAAGAAGCTTTTAGTGCTTCAGCTCCAAATGTACCTGCCTCAACAGCTTTGTCCATGCTGGAGTGGATACATCTTTGTTGTAGTCCTTTGGAGTCACATTCACACAGGTCACCTCATAGAGTGCCTGTCCTGTGGCAGGCAAAGCACTTTAAAACCTCATTTCAAATCTCTGCAGCTAACAGGTAGTCAAGAACATGGCTGAAAGATGATGACAAAATCTCTTCCACCATTCACTGAGACCTGAAAAGTTCATGTCTTTTCAGCAAGCACCCTATTAACTTCATCTATGAGAAGACTTTTTTTTTTTTTTTCTCAAACATTAAACACAAATTACTGTCTTAATTAACTGACTGATAATAAATGTACCTTTCTTGCAGTGTCTCTCCCATTATCGTTTGTTGCACAAAGAGGCCATGCAGACAGGCAGATTTAATTAGGCAGATTAAAATGTTGTGGGAAGTCTCACATCTATGATATTGCTGTCCTTCTCCAAGAAGCCCTTTCAGAGGGTCTCCTAATGCTGCGAAATTGCATCCTTCAAGTTTGGGCATGGTTGGGTTAGGATCACAATTTTTCCCTGAGGTAATTCTTTCCTCTGATGTATGCAGAAGTTAAAGTTGATCAAGGATTCCACCGGGGCTAAGATATCAAGGGTAAATTTCTCTGTCTGAAGATACTCCAATAGTAGGATAAGGTCAACTCTCTCAGGAGATATGCTACTGAAGAGAGTGAAGAGAAGTTCTGAGGAACAAGCTATGTATCTTGCTCAAACTCAGTAGGGATGCAATGTTCATGGGCAGAGCAGTTCAGTCTTGATTTCCTGACACCTGTAAACCCAGCAATGGACTGCCTTCTACTTCGGGCTATCAGATTGCTCCAGAATACAGTGCCATTTTTCCAAAGCTGATAGATGTAGCAAGCCTGTATTTGGGGATTTTGTTTTTTTCCTAGAGGGCATAATCTAGCCCATGGTGTTTTCCCTGTACAGTAAGCTCACACCATGTTTGAGGAAGAACTGGGATTTCAGTCAGGAAATCTCTGAAGAGAAACTAAGTACTTTCAGTGTTGGCTAGGGTTGGCCTTACAGATGAATCATGCTCAAGAATAAAAGCCCTGGGTGGGGCACAAACGGGTCTCCCTCCTGGCTCCCACCCCCAGGGCTTTGAATACTGCAGTGTTTTGATTTTTAAAACATATGTCCAACAAATGTAGCAGTGATAATGAGGAACATGTCAATCTGCCATGTTTCCTGTTCAAATTTCCGTTTTAATTTCTAAAGTTCAAGTACATCTTGATCCCCAGGAGATAAACGTGAGCAAGTACAACAAAAGTATGGAGAGGAGAAGAGGTGAGCACTCACAGTGGCAATGAAAACCAGAACCACTGCAAAACACAGCTGAGCTCTGCTGGGGAGCAGGGCTGACCCAGGAGCCCTATCTCACCCTGAAGGATAGGTTAGGCCGAAGGATCTGACCCCCGATACAAGAAGGCCTGTGCACCACCTTGACATTGCAGTCACTGCCTGATAGATTTGCTTTCTGCTGCCAAAGAGATGGTGAAAGTTTCTCTGTCCCAGCTCTCCACTTCCCTCTCCTTTCACAACTGGACTATACTATAACATAACTATTTTAAGCACCAAAGGCCACAAAAGCTAGCACTTAAAATCCCTGAACACCCTTGTGCTAAGTTTTCCTCTGCCCAGGAGCTCTCCTGACTCAGAAGATGATGCTGAGACCTCACAACCACGAGAAATCACTTGCACACACTCCACAAATAAAAATGCCACACTTCCATGCAGGAAGGGAGATGTTTCAGGAGAGAGGTGACAGAGAGGCAAACCATTCTCTTGCTAATACAGTATACATGTAACATCCTCCACTGTCACCAGCCACACAGATAAAACTTTATCAGCCTGAAAATACTATTCAAGTCTCACAGCACACAGTTTTTAGTTTTTTTAAAACAAAACAAAACAAAACAAAACAAAAAAAATGCATTTTGACTCACTTTTTCAATCATACACCAGTTCCTAGAGTTTGTGAGTCAGTTCAGCTCAGTCCATCCTGACAAACTATTTTATTTTTATTCTAAGAAAATCTTTACTAAACTTAAGATTAGACATTATAAGAAATACAAAAATCTTGAGGGGAAGGAGAAGGGAAGAGTAAGAAGATTATTATCTAAGGTTATAAGATAACACTTAGGAGGTTTCAGAAAAGAAGCAAATAGAGCTACAGGAAAGTTGATTGGTTTAACCAAAAGTCTTGCTGAAAAAAGAAAAAAAATAAAGTCAGTGTCCAGACGCTGTATAAGTAAGGACAAAGAGATAAAATATGGATGTGTTACAATGAGATGAAATCTCATCTTGCTTGCTACAGCAATGAGCAGTTAAATTAGGCTGTAAAATTCTCACTATCACCGGTGGATAGGTACAGATTAGAACAGGTCACTTTAAATATTGTGCATTTATCCATAGCAAGCCTTGAGACCAGCAAACCCATGCCAATGAGCAGCTTGACCTACTGCCACAAATTCTTCCTGTCCCACCAGGCAAGAAAGAGGGTCCCCTTAACCCCAAGGGTACCCTCTGAGGAGGGTCCTATTGCCAGCTGGAATTCAGTTCTCTCTTCTTTCAAAGGAGCATCAGCCATTTCAGGTAGTCTGAGCAATCTTCCCATTTGCTGGCAACTAGACCATTGCCTGCAGCTAGTGAACCATCACAGTAGCTAACCAGCCTAACAAATGGGTTAAACACGCTTGTGTTATACACCACCTTTACCAGTACTGTGATTTTTTCAGACCTCTAAAAATGCAGCCACTAGATTAAGTCTGACCCGTAGGTGTCCAGTCCCATTTTAGGTGTCTTCAGGTGTCCAGGACATCTAGGGGAGATCCGCACCTCTCCGGAGTGGGAGCTGAATGCCAGAGGCATTTGGAGAACTGCACTGGGTGCCTCTGTGTAGGCACTACATTGCTTCCTCCCTCTGGGCTTAGCTAACAGCCTCTAACCACACTTGCTTTTCCTGGTTTGAAAACACTGACATCTTTAAAAAAAAAAAAAAAAAAATCAGTAATACTTCAGAAAAATCTTATCTTACAGACCTTGACAAGCTAAGATTAAGCATTTTCCTGTCTATATATATCACTGTGGGGAAACACTAAACATCAAGAGAGCAAGTCCCAAGACAAAACTGCAGAATCTGGCAACAGAGCACCCAAAATCCACATCCATTTAATACACTAACCCATCATTATTAATCCTTTTTTTTTTTTTTTTTTTTTCCTGGCAAATCTTTACAATTCACAGCACTCATAATGCTGATTATTCATTAGTAATGCACCAGGAATTGGGTATTAATTGTTCATTACGTAATAACCTATCAACAGATACTTTTGCTAGGAAAAGGGAAACATCACTTCAAAAGCTTAAAAGATACGAGGACATGTAGGGGAAGGTTTTGCTGCCTTTTGCCTAAGGTTGAGCAGCCTGATCAAGTGTCACACCCAAGGTCACCCTGCAGGCCCATGGCTCAGGAGGGATTAGAGCACAGCAAGAGCCTTTGTGACTCCTGCTCTTGTCCTCTGAACTCTAGACCCCATGGCACCTCATCAAAATATGACCTGCTTGGATAAAAATATCTGTCATTGTTTCACCCGGGAGCAACCGGTGTACATAAAAACTACAGCCTAACCTTGTTGCTTTTTTTTTTTTTTTTTTTTTTTTTTCTTCCTCAGTGAGCAGTACAGGCTTCTGAACTGCCTGTGTCACTTTCAATATACTGTTACTGGAAAAGTTACATAGCTAAATTGCTAGCTGGTATCGCTGGAAATGAGAATGTGCACAATCAGCATATGTTTACACAAACACACCTCACTGTATAGTCAACACATTTGGTAAGATCAGATCAATTAATTCTTTCACCATCTGCTGGAGATCACAGGGGGAAACACACAGCACACTGGGATAACTGGGGTTACAGTCTTTTAAAAAAGTTCTGTCTGGGCTTCACAACCTGTATGCTTTTGTGATGAACAGGACAAGTCTTGTGAGCAAGCAACCCGTGGGTTCAGGCATACAGTTTCCGTACGGGGCATAAGGAGTTACCAGATGTCAGCCAAACCTCTGTAACTGTCTATGTCTGCATTTTTAATCTGTTTCAGTTTAAGCGTCTTTCATCAAGTTTTCAGCTAAACAGCATTACCTCACATCTAGGGCAGAGCAAGAGCATTCACAGCAAACAGCTACTGAGGTTACCACAGCTCAGCTGACACGTGGTAATCTGCTGGGCCACTGCTACCCGCTCCTATGCAATAGCACTGGCTTTTGGAGACTGTCACAGGCAGGTGAAAATGAAGAGTGGTGGGTGAACAATAGCTCTACCCTTTCACGTTTTCTTTATTACATTCAGAAGGCTCAGGAAACTTCTTTAAGGTAGAGAAGTTTGGAATGGGAATCAAATCTTGTGGTCTGGTTATTAGGAGATGCCTCCAAAATACATTTTCAGCATGAACCCTTTTGTTGGAAGTTTTCTTGCCTGGAACTAGAGCAACCTAAGAGCTGTGCAAGCATAGTGAGGTATTCCCTGCCTTAAAGCAAGGCCGTCTTACAGGCTCTATGTTGATATAATAGATGACCTCTTCAATGAAATCATAAACCTGAAGCTACTGAACTTTGGGATTCCACAGGAACTGAGTCCTCAAGAGGCACTCGTGTCTGCTTACAAAAAGCAGCTGATGTCATGACATTTCTGAATTTCTCAAAAAGATTCTTAAAATGTTCCGTTTTGATTAAGGTTAAGGTTGTTATATGGTTTATGCATCATCAGTGACTTCCTACAATTCAAAGATCAGAAAAGCACATCTTTCTGCCATGAGGATTTTAACAGAAAGATGCTACTGTTTGAGGACAAGGGAGGTGGAAGAGGTTATTTAAGCTGGAATGTGATCATTCCACATTTCCAAAGAAATAATGCCCATGAAACTCAGACATGGAAGTCCCTTTAGATTTCAACTCCCATCAGGACATAGTGAAATCCACAGCACAACTGTAGGCATTTCATTTTCTTTCTGTGCCTTGACACCCCTTCTCTAAAGAGAAAAGCAATAACTCTAGTATTCCTCTCTGGGGGTGTTCAGGGGCTTGTTTTGTACTTGCTCAGCAACTTAAGGCCTTCAGATAGTCAGCGAAAAGAAATGCAAAGGAGGATCATTATTAAAAGTTACGGTCCCCTGGGTTGAGAAAAAGGTTCTGCACTTTTCAGCTGCTGTTACTTGAATTTGTGAGATAGAGTGGAGCTGCTGGTTTTTACAGTATTTAAATCTCAGGTGTTATGACAGACATTTCCAAAAAGATTCACATGGTGGGAGAACAGACACAAACACCCAACTCTGTTACCAGCAGAGAAGTGTTTGCAAGCCAGGCTTTGCACACCAAGCTGAAAATCTACTTGATTATATTGTAATACTGTGGTGTGATAAAAAGGGTTAGTTTCATGTGTTTTTTTTTTTCTTATTTTTTTCTTCTCTCATTAGAACTGTTCATTCCAGTGACAGGGAAGGCACTTGGGGTGAAAAATGCCACAGTTGGGCCTTCATTACCTTTGGGTTGCTGACTGAACCTCTCTCTCTCATGTTCTGGCAGCCTGTCACTCCCCTAACAGGGCCACATTACACCAAATAAATGTCCTCAGAGCAACAGAGATCAAGCCCAGCCTGCAAGTTGTACCATGAGTCAGATGCTTGCTTGGCAGAGAGCCCGAGATATCCTCCCACAGCATCCCGAGCTCTGCTGGATCCAGTTGTCCCAGGTGTCACACAACAAGAGATATTTTATCAAAGCAAATTCCCTTCAGAAAGCCTGCACAGAGGCTAGGTGAGCCACCTTGATTCCTTTACAAGGGCTCCTGAATATCTTCTCAGGATATCCCAGTATAGGTCTCTGGCTGACAGTGGAGTCACAGCTGCTTTATACCTCATGAAAAATGTGGCCCCGTGCCACCAACATTGTAAACCGTCCTTATCACTCCAACCAGGACGGGCCAAAACATGCAAAGAGCCTGCATCCAGCCACTCTCACTGCCTCTCCCCGCTGTGATCACCCATCTTTTCAAGTGCTTCAGGAACACATTAAGTCATTCCAGACAAGCTTTGCTATCCAGCGAAACAAATGACCCTTTCTGAGCACCAAGAAAAATAAGGTCTGGGGAACAATTGAAGGAAGTGCACCAAACAGACGCTCCTGCAGTAATTGCCATCACTCACTTGGGGAGCAGGGGAGCACCCTCGCTAGGGCCACCCTCTCCTCTGAGGCCGGGGTCTGCTCCCATTGTTCTCACCAGGAGCCGTGCCACCAAGTCCAGAGGGAGCAGGATTGGGCCCTTAATCCCCATTTCCTCTTGGCTGAGTGAACTGCAGTGTATGCCAGTGACAGCTAAATGAAGGATTCCTTTTTCCAGTTCCAGCTCTCAACTCATAAACTCAAGGTAATTGACATTACAAATAAGCTTTACCCACAGGGACCCCAGAACAGTCAACAATTGAGCTTTAATGAGTAGGAAGGGAGAAGGGGGGAAGTTCTTGCACGCCGCTGTAGGACATTCTAAGAAAAGCTCTTTCCCTTTTCCAGGCAAAGCAATGATTAAAGTCAATGCACGAAACCCAGCAAGGAGGGAGGCCTTGCTGAAAACGCCTTTCTTCCTGACTTTCCTGTGGAAAAAAAAAGGGGGAGGGGGAGGATGAAAAATGGTTTGAGGGACTTGAGAAGGATGACAGCAGCCAGTTAACAAACCCAAACAATAAAAGAGGAAGCCAAGCTTAGATGAAAAAGGTGAAGATTCCAGAGCTTGCACACAAAAGATAGCTATCAGAGTCCAAATGAACTGACACAGAAATTGAGACTGTGGGGTGGAAGTGTCAACCCAGACATTATATGGACCCAGCAGCCTAACCAACCTAACAAGTTACAGGGTCACCTGCCTCACAGACTCTCTTCTGTCTCTCCTCCTGACTCAGCAATGCTGTGGTCGGTTGGTTGCTCTGTGTCAGCACTTCACAGAGTGATACCAGTCCCAGCCACAGAAGGGAAACAAGCAGTACATGGGATCATCAGTGTTTGCAGGACTGTACTTGTCAATGCTTGATGGTGCCACTCAATTTTCATTTGCTGGACAAGACAAGGCACTCATACTTAATAGGTACATTTTTGCTTAAAGGGATCCTTCTCCTGAAAGCCTAAATCAAATGGACCTGAGCCAGAAATTGTGCATATATTAGACACAACATGTTAGCAATTTGTAGGAAAGAGAATGGCATAATGGGAAATCTTATTATTCATCTTTATGAAAAAAAATAGTGTTGCTGGTGATGTGTCTAATTGCAAACCACAAAGCAAGTGAGCTACCTGTTGTACAAAGAAAATAAGAATTGTCCCTGCCTAACAGGATTTTCACTTTGATTAGGTCTAGGGAGATACAGACAGAGAAGCAAGGAATCACTATACTGTTTATTTGGAGGATTAACAAATATTCAGTATGGACAAGCTTCTCCAAATGACATGAGATTTGGTTACATCCAGGGGACTGAGGGATGGAGACAGATCGTGATGATTCCATACATGTACGGGATGTACAAATCCTGCATATTTTATGTCACAAGTCAGTGGATGTGTAAGAACAGAGTGACATCCAGGAAGAGGGGAGAGTTTCTGTAAAAGTTGCTGTAAGATGGTTCAAATGGACCATTTTGGAAAGACAGGAGCAGTCCACAGCTAGAACAGATGCTATGAATTGGTTGATGTTATCAGATCAACACTGGGCAACTATGGTGAGTAACAACCATTTTTTACATTGAAAACTCATAGGGAAATGATTGCAAAGAAGTAGTAAAGCCCTAAGATGGAAGCAAAAGACTAACCTGTCCTGAAAAGCCTCCAGGAAAGGACCAAAGGAGAGATGGGAATGTATGAGAACTGCCCATGAGAGGCAGGGCCAGCAGCCTCCTCAGTCCCATGCCCCTATGAGAGGCATCCCATCCTCTCTTCTTCCCCGGGGGCATAGGACATGGAGGAGAAGGGAAATTTCCATCTGCATTATGAGATACTTTCCATGTTCTCATAAACTAGTGAACCTAGGAGGTTTGGTGTTTGTGTATGTCACCATTTTGGTTTGATTGACTGGTTTTCTTTTCCTAGACCTTTGATGGGGAGCAGCCTGAATCCTCCTGTTCTCCCCACAAAGCTCTGTTTTGTGATCTGTCAGATGAAAGAGGCTATTTTGCTGTCAGTCCCTGCCATCTATTCACATTATAGTTACAACCAGACTGGGGAGACTCCACTGCAGAGAACTTATCCCTGAACCCAGCAACAAAGGAGTTACCATAGTAGCCCAGGTATGACATGAGCTATATTTTGGGATTAAATTATGCCTTCCGTCATTTCCATATCTTTCGCCTGCCTTAGCAGTGTTCCCTGCCATAGCTGGTCCCAACAATGTAAGCTGATGATGAAACATAATCAGGTGGGATGGGTCTTGCCTATTTTTTCAGTACACACAGAGCTCAGTTTTTGCCAGAAAGGAAGGAAGGTCTTGTAGGTGAGCTCACAGGAACAGCACTCAGTGTGAGCTGTCTCCAGCTCAGCACCACACTCACTGAGCTGTGATCTCCACACCAAAGGTAGAGTGCATCCCATCAGCTCAGACGTTGAGCACAGGGCAAGCAGGGTCAGCTCTTCCGTTAACCTGGACCCATCCTCCGGGGCTTCACACGGTGTGTTTGTGTTAGGAACCATAATGCCGGCTAATGGGTCAACAAGCTTAGAAAGGTTTTCCGGGATGGTGAAGCATTGCCATTCACAGCAATGGAGTGCAGTCCTGAAGCAGTCCTGTGTGCTAAAAATCATTTGTAGATGTCCCTATCCTGGGTAAGTCCTGTCACGTATCACGATGAAGGTTGTACTGGCAGGGAGATGCACACTTGTCAGTGCTCCAGGAGTGCCTGTAATGGCTACTCACTGCAGTGCTTGCTTGCTGGTCTATAGTGCACATGAAGCCAGTGAAGGCAGGGAGCTTTTCTCTTAGGTGGGATTCAGGAGCCATCAACACTGCAGGCAACCCCAGAGGCCCACTGCATGGGGATCCAGCAGCCTTATCATGCATTTGATGATACGCCTCTAACAATACATATCCTGGTGGTGCTAGACTACAGCCTTGAGCTCTAATCTTCCAAGGACACTGCTCAGACTGTACTGGCATTCACAGTGCATGTTGTCTCCTGGTGAAATTGTGGGCTACAGTCTTATCCCTGCTGTAGCTAATAGCAGGACTGTCATGCTCACTGGAGGCAGCAAGGGTTGATACAATGCCATGTCCTTGCTAGCTTTGCCCTCTAAAGTACAGTCACCCTGTACAAGGGCAAATCAGAGACAAATTCACAACTTACAAAGTCTTGTCCACAGAATACTGAGAGTTGCCTAGACTGTTGGTGTCATTTTGTTTGAGGCCTCAGGCTGAACCCAAACCATGTTCCCAACTTTGAAAGGCCAGTGTATTATCTGCTAAGCCACCCATCCCACTGAAAAATCTTCTCCATGTTCAGGCAAAGCTAAAACAAAAACCAGGCTGCTCTGGGCACTAAGCCAAGTTTGAACATGAAACACACACTCACAGCCATGGAAAGTGAGGCACCAGGGCCTGGCAATTATGTATGAGCAGCCACTGATGGTTGCAACCTACCCTTCACTCATAAAAGTCTTTACGCTGACAGCCTTGGGTATGCTAATTTCTTTGTAAGCTGCAGGTACATTTCCTTACCAGTTATTGCATTCCTCCTGGAAGGGAAGGCAGAGCTGGAGAATATTAGCCATCGAAGTCGATCAGAAGCACTTGCAAAGAGACTCTTGAAATGCAGGGCACCGTCTTGTTTGTTCTTTTTTTCTCTGTCCCTGTGCATTGAAAGCGCCTTTGTTTTTCAAGAATATGTATGGAGAGCCGCCAGGCACTCAGGGCGAGGTTTTCTTCAGCCTTGTTCTCTTTTTTGAAATCTCTGTTCACTGCCATCATCTGTGAAAGAAATACATCTAGGAAGCCAAGCTGTTTCATATATTCCATAACAGGAGCTTCCTTTTAGTTATGCTCAGCTATTCTTCCCGAATACGTTCCATGTGAGGATCCATCACAGTGTGGATCTGTTGCTACTTTGACCAGAATGATTTACTGTTGTCTTCCAAATCAAAGCAAGGGAATATTTATTACCCTTCATCAATATGCAAGGGGAGAATCTACATGACCCCTCTGAGGTCACCAAAAATGTGCCCATACTCAGCTGTATGACATTGCAAATAAGCCACTACAGCCCCAACACTTTGGTCATAGGCTGATAGTACTGCCTGTACCAGCATGAGGAGATATCCTCTTGGAGGTCATACAACTGTTTCTTATGGACTTCCTTTATCATGGAAAGACTTTTCTGAAAATGTAAATGAGCATACACAGCATTGGAAGAGAGCCTGCCAGCACCACCAAAGATAGGAAGGAGGGATTATTTTTGGATCCATGAATAAAGACCAAGGCATACATAAAAAGAGGAGGAGCTGTTCATGTCGTAGAGAACTGCAGTGCTGTTCCTTCACTTTGTACAGAATTGATCACATTTACATTTACACAGCACAGATACCCCAGGAGGCTTTAAAATTCATGCACAACATTGTACATTGAATATCAAGAAGGCTGAGGAGCTGAAGTCAAAGTGCATGCAGCAGATAGCCTGATTAGCAGAAAAGGAAATTTGTTCAGTGTCTTTCCATGTAAACTCTTATTTTTATAAGAAGCACCATACGCTGCATGCATCAGCTACTTCTGCATAGCAAACAGATCAGTTTATCAGTTTCAGAATGGTGGGAGGTAGTATTGGTTTTGCCTAGATTTATATCTGCAGACCCAAAGTATAGAGATAAAACAAGCTTGTGTTTAAAAAACCAGGCCAATACCTTTGTCCTCTTATTGGTGTTACTGTCTCTTTCACCATTTAGACATTGCATGAAGGGGACAAGCTGACACTAGTTCAGAGACCATTCAGATGCACAAGAGCAAACAGGGAGTGTTGTCTCTGAAGCCCTACTTGTACACTGTCCACACCAAAGGAGCACCGTGATGCTTTAAGCCTTGCCAGGTGAGGCAGGGTTTTTCCCAGCCACATAGGCTTGTTATTTCCCAGCATTCACCCCCAACAAGATCTTTGCTGCTCACCAAGAAATAATTTCTAGCTTTAGGAATTGCCTCAGATTACTCCCCTGAAGTATGATCGCCATCGGGAGCATGTTCACATGTTATTTTATATGTGGAAGGTAGAAACTTCGTGAGCTCCACGGCTTCCTGCCCGCAGCAAAGGGATCCTCTGGCTGCCTAAGGCAAGTTTTGTTTTCTCAGAGTCACTGTGTCCTCTCTAAGTAGTGGGAGCTGTAGGCACTCGGCACTAAAAAATATGGACTTAGGAGTCTAACCTTTATTCCCCATGATCCATCACTTTAACCCAGCCTTGCTGTTCAGGGAATTAGAAGGAGAGGCATACAGCTAGTTCGGAGCAGACTTCTGTGGGCTGTGACTCCTACTGTGTGGCACATAAACATCTCATCGGCAATGCATAAAACTGATTTAGTCTTCTGGAGAAAAAGAGAGCAGTTTGAAACCAGCACCTTCTGCTTGCCAAGCCGGGCCAGCGCAGCTCCGGTGCCCAGCCTGCCGCCGCTCCGCCAGCCACCACACACACGCGCTGCCTGCAAAAGGAGCTCCTTCACTGGAGGTGGAAGGAGCCATTTCTTTGTCATTAACAAAAGGCAGAGTGTCTGTTCAAATATAAAAGGCATCACAGGACAAACAAAATGATTCATTGGGATTTTAGGACTCACCTCTAAACACAGCAGGAGGGGAAGAGCTCGCCATTCCTCATTCTGGCTGCAGAATGGGATCAGCCAAGAAAAAGTGTGTTCCCACAGTAGACAGTTTGGGCTTGTTTTGTCAGACACTGGGGTTCAAATGACCTTTCTTTTTTGGCATGAGGATTTTGGCAGCCTGGAGAGCACTGGTGCTAAATAACAGTAACACCAGCTTTTCCCTGGTACCACATAGAGTAAACAATGCCAACAGTGTTTCAGGGACTTGGTGAGGCTGAGTTGCCGATTGGGATCCAGAGACGGATCAAACTCTGGTTAGCAAATGAATAGCTCCTATTTACTTGTAATCTCTGCTGTGGTGTGGGACACAGGCATGCATGTGAGAACAATTCCCTCTGTGAAAAGATTTTTCACCTTTCTTGTCTCCGTGCTCTGCTTCTTCAAATACCTTCGTGGATACCATGTCTGCAGCTGATGGGTCATGCAGAAAAGATATCCAGTCACAAGAACAGCATTGCAAAGTGAGTGTACAGTTTAACGGATACAGGAAAAACAAACATCACCCTGCATCACACGTTTAATATCTGAAGTTACCTTTTAGTTCAGCTTTTGCTTGTTTCTGTCATGTCAACTTTCTGTTTAACAATTTTTGAATCCATAGGCCAATTTCAACTAATTTTGGCAGAGGGATAAGGGTGTTTTATGCATCATCTTCTCACCACCACCACCCTGGCAGCTAAAAGACACCTTTATAATGAATTGTTTTACGTGTTTTTGCAACATTTAAATGAATCCAGGTGGGAGCTTTCAAAGGAGCTTAAGGTGGATACTCAACATCTCATTTCCTTTCAGAACCTTTGAAGATCCCATCTAATGGGCCTCAAGGGTTTTAAAAGTTGCAACAACAAAAACAAAACAAAGATGTAAATAGACCAATATCCTCCCTCGGTTCTGCGCCCTAGAAGCTAGAAGCCTTGAAGGCAGATTTTCAGTGCTTGAGTCCTTGACTGAATTTAGGAAGGTGTTTGAGGAAATGAAGATAGCTGCAGTTCATCTGCATACCTGTGGGATTTTATCCCATCCCTTAAAGTTCCTACCCAGCAGAAGGGTCACCACCTTGTATTTTCATTCTGTTTGTGACACAGGGGAAGTCACAGCAGGGTGGTGCTTACTTGACAGCCTGCTGAGCCAGCCCTGGAAATGTGGAACCACAAGGAGACCACTCTGACCCCTTCCATCATCCCCACCACATATCTCACCCTTCCTCACACCTGGTGCCAATTAGCTTGGCATCAGTGGTTGGAAAGAAGGTCTGCCTTTTCAGAGGAAAGTAGTCATGGCCCTCTCCAGTGCTGATCAGTGCTGGATCAATGCTAGTGCTCCAATCTGGGCAACATTGTCAGCCAGAGGTGTCTCCCCGACACCTTCTACAGGGATGCTGCTACCTGCAGAGGTACCTGTGCATTTGGGTCTTGCATGGGACTTGGCAGCAGGAGATGTAGCTGTGTTTGCTGGGTGGTTTTTGGCTGGGCTGTCAGCTTTGTTATGCATTTTGGACTGGAAACCTCTAAAAGAAATGATTTCTAGTATATGGCACTTGGACCTCTCCCAATGTCTACAAGTGAGGACTACGTCAGCACATTCCACTTTCCACAGAGAAACCTGATGCAAAAGATCTATGGAAGTAAAATTTATTTTCAGATTGTCTGAAATATAACAAGGTACATGGGGAGGTATTTGTCTTTCTTTGAAAACCATTGGTACTGATTTTTCACAGAAAGTACATGAGTGAGTTACTACTTTTGATCTGTACAAATGTAACAAATACTGACTTAATGCAAAGAAAAAAAAAAGTTAAGATCAAGTCAAGAAAAACTCACAGTTTGATAAAATAGTCAGTGGCACAGCCCCTTACTATTTGCTTGACTCTGATGCAGAGCCAGGATAAGATGCCCACTTTGGCCTGGCATCTCCTGGCAGCAGACCAAGTCCTTGGGAAGCCCAGGGATGTCCCAGGAGCTGCTGCTCTCCTGCAGGCCTCCTGAAGTTGCAATTGTGCCGTGTCTACGGGGCAGAGGAAATGAGACACTTATTTTCCCGCTAACCAAAGTGGGATATGGAAAGTCAGGTGAGGTGGGAGAATGAGCAACTCGAACTCCAGAACTAAAGGGTTGCCTGAGGTGGCTTGATCGTGTCCCATGAACTGGCTGTTAAGCCAAATCCCCTTCCAGCCCAGCCAGCTTTTCAATGTCTTTGCTATTAAATATGACCACTGATGTTTCTGTTCTCTCCCTGGGCAGGAGGTTATACCACCCAAACCTTGCCTGGTCCCTCCTGCATTCCTTTCCCCCAGCCCTGTGCGCTGCTTCCAGATTTTGCATCCCCTCCAAAATGAGAGCCCCAGCTCTCATCTTCAGGCTCTGCCCATCACTGCTGCCACAAGTGATGCTCTGAGACTGGAGCAGACAATGACCAGAGACCCTTTCTGCACTCCTGGGATGAAACGCCCAGTTTTCAGATCCAGAGAGTAAAGCTCAGCACCGTGGCCTGCAGCACCTTCCTCAAGCTTCTCTTAGATCAGTGCAATAGGTACTTAAGGATAAGGACCAGTGTACTCATTTGGATGTTCAGACACAGTGATCTGGCACCCAAGATTGATCCTGGTTTGAAAACTGGGTCAACTGTTGGTTTCTCCTCTGATCTGACTCTTTGCACGGGTACCAGTCAGCAACTGCTGCTTTTCTCATTTGAGACCATTTCTCACAGATTGACATAAATGAGCACTGCAGGAGACTTCTTGTCTTGGGCTGCAAGAGTATGTGGTGACTTACAGAAAAGTTAGTCTGGGTAGGATCTCAGCAGCCTTTGCAAGGCTACATCCTCTGTGGTAGCACAATTCTCCCAGCAGAGAGCTGTGAAGTACCTTCAGCCCTTGAAAAATGTTCATACCCAGTGCCAGGATAATGCTGTAAGCAGGGTCAAGAGACTTAATTCACAGCTTCCCATGAACAGATGCTCAGGTAAAATATTATATGAATGGCAGCTGAAAAGATTGAGCAGGCAATGTTTGTGGGAAAAGCTTGTGTACCACAGGCTGAGTAGGTACTGAGTTTATTTCAGCTTCACTCCTGGTTACCTATGTGAAGTCACAGTAATGAAGGCTTGCTGATGACGATTGCTCAGTTTTACTTTTTGTTGTGTCAACCCTGTACACAGAGCTGACCACAACCTGCAAGTTGGAGCTTTTTCTCTCTTTCAATTCAGAAATTACCAAACTGAGAACTGTTGACCTCAGGCTCTCTGTTTGCTGGAACAGAACCAAAAGATGGCAACCCCACAATCACTCACTTGGGTAAACTACCCAGAAATACCATGCTCAGACCAGGCTCCATGTGGTTCTGGATTGTGCCAGTACTGGATCTCTGCCCCATCCACAGTGCCTGTGAGAAGGGATGACGAAGGCAGGGAAACAAACCAAGCGTCAAGGCTGGCCACTGCGGACTAGCCTTGCCTTCAGAGATCATGGTGCATTAACCCCAGCCCAACTTTTATCTCCCCTGACGGTTCATCCATCACCCTGGATGAACACACAAGCATTGTTACCAAGCCCAAGAGGGCTCTTCACCATAGATGCTACCCTGCAACACTGAGGCAGCCTGGCATCCAACGGTATGCATCCAACGGTATCTTTTGAGTATGATTCACTAGCAATAGCTCCCTGTACACCATAATTGGTGGGACTGATACAACTCTATTCAACCTCTCTGAATGATGTCTGTAACCTACTGCTCCCTGTTACAACTCGTGTGAACTCCTGCCAGTTAACCTTCATCCCAGCCTAAATCTTCTGTAAACATTAGGTCATCCTTTCCATCACAGTGGCATCACCAACTGTGGTGCAGACATCCTGCCAGGCTTCAGCCCCGTCCTGCAGACACCACCCTCGGTGTCCCCCAGCTCACCCACAGGGACAGGACCGCTCCAAGCTCCTGGGACCTCCCACAGGAAAGAGCTGGAGGTGACATGGGGATTACCTCAGTTGTAGCTTTGGGTGTTATTGTTAGCTGGTTTCAGCACCCTTGCCACAGTCTCTGCTATTATCAGCAGGCTAGAAATACTTTAATTTGGATTTTCATTTATTCTTGGTGTCTCGGTGTTACCCTGTAAAATCCAAGTTGCCGTCTGAACAGCACGCCGTGTTTATGGTGACAACTCAGGGGATGTTCATATTGACAGATGATTTTTTGTTAGGCTGTCAAATGAGGCCTGAGATCATAGACTGTGTTTTGGCTATGATTTCTTTAAAGTCTGAATTCAAGGTAATTTTTGACAGTTTCAAAGCATAGCTGAACTACCAGAGGGTCTCATGCTTCTCTTGAATTCATTTACTGTTCAGTGTATCAAGATAGCTCCCATTTTTCTAAATTCTCTGATCTTGTGCTTTTGCCCTTTTTCAAGAGGCACACCCAACCACTTTTCTGTTTCAAAAGAAACACGTGGAGGGTCACCAATGCTCTGCCAAAACCTGGGCTTCCCTGAGCCCTATTTAAAAACACTTACCCCAGATCAAAGCCTGGCTCCAAGAGTGCATCACCCCGGCCATCCCCAGCCGATGGCAGGACCAAAGTGGGGAGTGGGGAGGGCCAGCTGCGTGGCCAAGGACTTCCAGCTAGTCGTATCAGGATTTCTCCAGCCACACACATACCTGTACCTACTAGAGAAGTAACAGCACACTGCATCAGCACAGGGAATGCTTAAGTTTTCCAGAGCGTTTGTTTAATTTTATGTAAGTAAAAGGGGAGGGAGTGGGGCTTGACCCATTTCACTTTCTGCTTCTTCTTTTCCTTCCCGGTTGTTCTCTATTTTCCCATCAGTTGCTTTTCCTTTAAACAGTGCTGCTGAGATGGCGAAGTTTCCCCATTAAAAAAAAAACTCTCACTACCATTTCTGCAGCCTGACCAGATTCCTCTTGCTTTGTTCCAGTGTGCTCCGCTAGGAACTGTTAGGATGAGCTCTGCAGCAGGACCCGCGCTGTGAAAGCATGGGGGTGAACACAGAAAGGGAACGAGAGAGAGGCAAAGTATGTGTGTGTCCTCAGTTTAATTAGAAAATTTAATTGGATGGAGTTCGGGTCATTTTTTCCCCCCCCCCTTAAGAGCTGGCTGCAATAAACAGACTTTTCTCTCTCCCTTTCATCCTTCAGTGGTTTGTAGTTCTGCATCTGCTCTGCTGGCATTGTCTCTGCTAACGGCCATACCGATCAGGAAGCCAGAGCCAGGAGGCAAATGAAGGGACTGCATTGATACCACTGATCACTGAGCCCCGGATAACTGGCAACTGTTTCTGTCTTTTACCTCTGGAGATGGGTTGAACAGATTGTGCAAAATTTGGTGGCTTCCAAAAAAAAGCAAGGAGGGTGGGGGAGGAGACAGAGGCATCTTACTGCCTGCCCCCCTCGCTACCTGGCACCAAAGGGTCTGTCGAGCAATGCTCTCAGCACAGGAAGCAAAAGTGAAAAATTCATGGAAGTGAGCAAATCCGCTGATTTGAGGGGATGTTTGTACAAAAGAGCAAGAGACTAAATGTGCTGTGCTCTCGTCTCTCCCTGCAGGAGGATGCTACAGGCTTCAGTCCCACCACAGAGCCCTCCACCCTGGCTGTGCTGTGGCAGGAGGGCAGGCAGAGCCGTGCACAAGGTGCTGGGGAAGGTGCTCGGCTTGGACACGGGGCAGCCAGTGCCGGGAACGGTGACTAACACCCGAGAGAGGCTGATGGTGATGCGGGGAGCTTCTCACAGATGCCGTTCCCCCTTGCTCAGCAGCAGCTCACCCCACAGGATATGGGGCACAGTCATAAGGCAAGATGGGTATTTGTCATCTCTACCCAGAAAGAATGGCCTGGGAAAGCTGACTGCTGGTTTTTGTTCCCCTCAGCCCATCTTCAAGCAAGACATTGAAGAGCTGATAATATAAGTGGGCAAGTGTAGATTGCGCCAGCTCCCAGCAAGGCTTGTTTTTAGCCACACGACACTGGTGAGAGCTTGTCCTCCACTGCCGAGCACCCATGTGCTCAATGCAGTGAGCAGCTCACCATCTGCAGGGCTGATCAGGCACCAGGGCAGGCTGAAAGCCCAGTTGCTCCTCACCTGATCTGCCCCACCATTTGCAACCTGCCAGCACACTGATGTGGGATGCAGAGTGCTTTCCTTACTTCTCCATCACAGAGTTGTCACCTTTCCGTACAAGTTTGGATGCACAGGTGAAGTACATATAGATGATGCTTGTCCATCTTCACCTGACTTTGAGGATTATAACAAAACAGATCGCTACTAGAGAACAATTTTTGCTGCAGACAGTTCCTTTATTTGAATTTTAGGATAAATGAGACAAGGTGGGCCCCCACTGCATCATCCTGCTGGTTCCTCAGGTAGATTAGGTTCAGACACAGGCATTATATGGTCTGCACACCCTATAATCTCTCTCTCTCTATTTCCCTTTTTCTTCTTTCTCTCCCTGCCCCCCCCCCACCACCACGACCACATTACAAAGTCAGGCCGGGATCAAATTCAGCTTACGTGAATGTATATCATTTCCAAGTTGAAGTCTAATCTGCAGCCTTGTCCCCAGTGAGATATTCAATTTACCACTCCTGTAACTAAAGCTCATTGTTACGACTATAATAATCAAATGTATCATTTTTCTAAAGGATACTTCTGGTCAATGTTTTGCATTTTTTAAAAAGCTCTCTATAAAACTCTTCTATTTGTTAGGTCACACTCAAGCTTCCTACTCTATTCAACCTTTCTTTTTTTTGTGTGTGTGTCCCATTCATTATGCCAATGTGGAAGCCAAAAAAAAATGATATTTCCCCTTGGAAGAATCAAAACTGGTCATGTCTATGAAAGAATAATAGCACAACCAGGGGACTACAGATCAATGTTATCCAGATCAGCACTTAAATGGAAATCACTCTGCATGAAAAATTCACGATGCCCTCTATCCTTTACACGGATAATGGGGACATCTGGTTACAGGAGACAGAATCATTTTACGTATGTATATACGTAGGATACAGACCTGTGTGCTTTTGGTGTAATTCAGATAATGACTGACATTGCCTAAATTAGTTGTTCTGTAACTATTTTGAGGTGTCTAATAAACCTTCCTCTAATGAATACAAGTCCCCAGTAGCGGTATCATCAGAGGTATGGATAGTGGATAACACCACTACTGAGACCCCATAATGGCTGCAGGTTACCTGCTGCTATTTTCTAACCGACGTCTTTCATATTAATAAAAGGGTCAGTAGCCCATCCTCCTGTCCATTTATTCCTCCCTCTGTGAGCAGAGCCCCAGCAAGTTTTCCACTGCCCTGGGATCTCAGCATCGCACACACAAAGGAGGGAGCACAGAGCCTCACTACTCTGGCCCTGTGAACTTTACACCATTTTTCCCCACTGGTGTCAAAAGCAGCTTATTCAGCAGCAGCCTTTTAGATAAGATAGTGGAAACCTGGGGAAATGCAAGTGCTTCTTAAATCTCTGATCACCCTGCTGAGGATGCTATAAACAGGGCTATGCTGCCCTAACTCTCATTCTGATGGCTGGTCCCATGGGACTCAATCGCATGCCCCCACCAGTCTGGGCAGTGCCTTGGGGAAGGGGAACAGCTGGGCAAAGGCAGTACCCTCCATCCACCTCGTCCAAGGGGTGGCCACCACCCTGCTAGGGATGAAGACTTCAAGGGCTAGGAGGAGGCACAACACCAAAGGGAACCATACCCTGCAGCCTTTGCCTTTTAATGCATACACAGTGAAGGAGTCTCAATTTCTCGCTCCTACTCCTCTGTGGATTCATACTTAATATGATCCAATCTTTGGACAGAAGCTGCTAGTTTTGATTTGTAATGGGGATATATCTGTCTTTAGTTAGGCTTTTGAAAAAAAACATTAGGCGCATATTGTATTTCAGAAGTTTAAGGAAATCAGTGAACTTCCCTCATATATCTTGGGAAAGCTGGGGGCAAGCTTGCAGCACTGTCTAGCACTCCAGAGTCCATGGAGCATCTCCTGCCCCTGCCCACCGACAGCAAAGGACAGAGGACAGGAGGGTCAGGGGCAAATACAGGGTGTGGAAGGGGACCAGCAGCACCCTCCTCAGCATGAGGTCACACACAAGTGGGAGGCAGCCACGCCACTTTTAGTTGTCGGGTGTGAAATGTGAAAGCAGAGGCCAGCACAGAGAGAAAAGCAATCCAAGTAGTTTCAGGATACATATTTGCAAAGGCGCACATATGTTAGCATTAGAGATTAAGACTAAATGTACCTTATACCTGGAGAAAAGCCAGGAACAGAAGGTATCCAGGCTCAGCAATCCACAGACAGAAACGATACCACTTGCTTCAAGGTTATCTCCCACTACAGAGGGAAATTAAGTTGTATATTAGCTGTCCAAGTTAACGATAATATTGGCATATGCTTTTATTACCTATATATTTAGCTGTCTTGGATAATGTAACCAGATTAGACCGGCACAGGAGGATCCCATACTGTGTACTTATGTCCTAATGCACATGAGAACCGCTTCACGTGCTGCCCAGGCTGTGCTGCTGCTCCCTCCATGGCCATTAATATTGATTGGTGGTTAAGTGGAAGTCACCGTCGGCCTCTTGCTCTAGCTCTAACAACCACGACCAGGCTCATTTCTGCTTCTAACGCAGGCCTTAACCTTTCTGCACTTACCCGTGCCCTTAGTGTCTGCTGTCTCCTCAAGAGTGCTGCCTCAACCAAATGAGGGCCCACAGCACTGCTTACAAAAAGGAGAGGAGAAATTTTTTATCAGAGAGCATATTTTTTTTTCCCTATCACTCACACAATTTTCAACATTCAAATGAGGAAATTAACTGCTGAGTGGTACAGGGGAGATCTAATCTCATTAATCCAACGATAATTGAAGTACAGGGCTTCCCCTGAGGCCACGGATTAATGACCAGCTAGGTGGAGCTGCTGACATGAAGCGCAGCCAAGTGCCATTAACCCCAGCCAGGCATTATTTAATCCCAGAGGAAACGTCTTGCACAAAATTCATCACCACTCGGGTGGGAGGACAAGGGAGGTGAGGGGCACGTGGGCTGGGCGCAGGGGGCATCCCCACGTCCCCTCACCTCCCGGCATCCCCCTCGTGCGTCCCCCCCAGTCCCAGTGTGGGTGCACAATTAAAACAAATTAACGACCTGAAGCAGAAACTGTGTTTAATGAAGCCCCGCGCAGATGCGGGCGCTAATGCCAACCCTGTTTGCAGACAAATATTTACCAAACCTCTGCACATAAAGGGCCGAGCCACCTGCTCTCTCCCCGCATCGGGTCTCCTCGGGTGTAAAGGTAGCACTGTCTGGTTCAACCTGCGACGTCCGAGCCGCCCAAACTGCTCATTCACGTCTCCACAAAGCTGTGCCAGGTCTGCCAAGCTCCATTTGTTTCAGCCTCCGTCTTTTTTAACTCCAGACATTGTTCACTTCCTAGATGTAAACTCAACTAAATGCTGTTGCCTGTTTTAGCAGAAGAGGTAATTTCCTGGCTAAAGGTTCCCACCAAAACACTTTCTGTCTTTTCGGCCAGAAATTGAAAATCCTTTAAACTGCACGTATTGCTCTCGGCCTTTACAAGGTGCTTCAAAGCAAACAAACAAACAAAAAGATAAAAAAATAAAAAATAAATCAGTAAATCATAGTATTGGTTAATTCTAGTTGATAATAGTGATTCTAACTTCTAACTATATTAGTAGTACCTGTAGTAGGCATAGTAGTCATAGCAGTAGTAATTATCGCCATCGTAGCATAATTAATAATAATAGTGTTTTAAGGGCCTAGTCTTGCTTTCATTGAACTTGAGGGGAGTTTTGGAATTTACTTCAATGGGAACAGGGTCAGAATGGGAACAAGCACCGAATGAAAAGGAAGTGGTATAGGATTAAGTCTCCCTGCCCCTTCTACCCCAAGTAAAAGAAAACCAGGAAAGATTACAAAGCTGCAAGGTAGATAGGCAAGCAGGGGATGAGCAGAGGTTAAAAAGCAAACAAAGCTGCAGGCACAGCACTGGGTGGTGCCCCTGTTTGCACCAGCAAGGGGATGTCCACCTGAGCAGCCCCCCTGCAACAAGAACAAGGGAGTCCATGGAGAATAAAAATGTGCCTCACATTTCACCTGTTTGCCCCGTGGCTTATGAAATCCATCTGGCACAAGGGCCACAAACAAGCAGGTACCTCGGCAGGCACAGCTGGGCAAGCAACCACGGCTTGGACATCGAAGTGACACCAAACCCACCCTCATCTACAGCAGGCCAAGCCTGAGCTCACCACAGCTGCCATGCAGTGGCTTCGTTCCCCGCACGGGGCCCGAAGGAAGCACCCCACCATGCTCCATGCTCAGCACAATTTCGGGTCAGCCACTCGTGTGAGCAAGGCCCAGGGGGCTGCTCTGCTGCTGAGGTGGGCTGAATAATGTGCTCGTGGGGAGAGAAGGAAGAGCAGTGGTGAGTGCAAGATGCGCTCGACAGCTTTTTTCCACCTCTGCCTCCTCTGATCCTGCCATCGGCCACAAAACACTCTGTTTCACATCCGTATTTTTCTGGGAATGGCATGACACAAAGCAAAGCCCCACGGTATTACAAGGTCACACATACACACACACAAAGCAACTGCCTGCTTGTTCCTCCATCTAACCATAGCCAAACATTAACAACCGATTGTTCCTTTGTAGATAGTTGGCTCCTTCCAGTCCTGACATGTGCAGTTGCTTTCTGGTCTCCCACCCGACAAAGCACAGTGTGAAAGGATGTACACATGAAAGCCAGGGTAAATTCAAAAACATCAGTCCCAGGCTGCGAGGGAGCTGAATTCAATATCAGCAAAACATACAGGAAAGGACAATGTATAATGGAAGTGGAGGGGGATGGAGGGGGAGTGTGCAGGGGGAGGGGATAACGTAAACATTCACGCATGAAAATATTAGACAATTCTCGTTGCACAGTGACTTGAATTCAAAGTATTTACGTGGTCATTTCCATTTCTTTTCCCAAGAGGGTGCTGGGACTGGCATGGCTGTCAGAGGAGTGTGAGAAGATGCCAGCACAGGCAAGCAGTTTCCAAGGCAGAACTACAGCAATGCCTGATATTGTATTAATGCGAGTGCTGGCCATCTGGCCATTAGGGACAAGCTGCTGCCAGGGTGTCTCTCTTTTTCCATCTCATTTCAGAAGCTCTGGAGCCTGGGACTGAGACCCCTAGGGAGATTCTGGCTAAAGATCATTCCAGCATCCACTCAGATGTTGCGGAGAAAGGGCCAGAGAGCTGATAAGGCAGGAGAATGTGCTCACACCCACACAGAAAAAAACAACGGAGAATAACACTGGGGAGGGGGGGTTAGAGGCAGTAAGAAAACGAGAGCAGAAGAACAAGGGAATGGTTTAAATAAATAAGAGGGAGGAAGCAGGCAAAGGAAAAGAAAAATAAGAGGCACAGCGCTTGCTCAAAGGAGCCTTAAAAGGAGGAGAGAGGAACAGAGAAGAAAAGGAGTAGAAAGGGTTCAATAAGGAGAAATGGCTATCATTGAAGAGGCAGGGGTTATGAAAGGACTGCTAGCACAATGCACCTTTTCGGATTTTAACTCCTCGGGGCTAAAGTAAAAAAGCTTTCAGTTCGCCCCCTTGAATAGCACCTTGCCCCAGGAGCCTGCTCAAGTCGGCCCTTGGTGTAAGGGGTTAGGGAGTGTGAGGAGAGGTGCCAAAACTTTGCCTTGTCAAAATAAATGCTCTTCCTTATGCTTGTTTATCTACTTCTCAAAGGTCATTGGAGATCTTTAGGCTAATCCCCTGGGAATCTTTCCCGTGTATAGAAAACTAAGCACAAAGCTGATAGTCACCATTTTACATCAATATGGAAGAATACATTCCTAGAAATGTCCGTGGCTTTGCAACACTGCTGCTGAAGCTGAAAACTGAAGGGCAGAAATGACGGCACCCCATTCCTCTGCAGAAGAAAGCAAAACATTCACCTACAAAATAAATTTCGGCTAATGATTGAGGAAGTGGCAAGGAAGAGAGAGAGTACCAAAATGAAAGCCTGTAAAGGCTCACTTCCTGCAAAAGTTGCTCAAGTGCTAGCTTTATAGTGTGATTTCCTGTGTACATTACTGAAAAGTAGACATGATATGTTATTTTTATTCCTGTTGTTGTTATTATTATAGCGCCGTTATTTGGATCTATATCCTCTGAGATGCTCTGCAGGCGGATCTGGAAGTCTGAAAACAGGATTCCTGCCGAGATTTCTGTGCTTCCTTGTTTGCCTAATGTTTGCCTGATAATGGCTAAGGGATGCTTTTCAAGAAAAATGCTCCTGAGATGGACACTCAGGTACTGATGCCACACACGGGAGCCGGTTTGAGCTGCACACCAGCAGAAAAAAACAATTCTTGTCAACATTTTGGGGTGGAGGGGGAGTAGCTCCATCTTCCACTCAAATTTAGAGCAGCAGAAATATTTGCTGTCCATTGTTAATTAAACCCAGATAAGCTCTGGCATAGCATTGCCCTGGAGTTAAACCAGTATGACTGGGGCCAGAAGTGAGGCCTGGTTCCTGTAAGCCCTCCCTACAAGTCATTCCTGCTCACCACAGCCACCCCTCTGAGGCACGGCCCGTGCTCATCTCACTTCCCCTTAGAGAAGTGGCAGAGGAGCACGTCCATAATGAGTAAGAGGATGTTTTTCTGGCTTTCTGGAGTTTCGGACTTTTTTTTTCACATTCAACTTGCCATTCCTGGAAAGGTTTTTAGAGATGCCTAAGCACAATATGGACATGACTGCCTTCTCGCAGTGACGCTGGCTCTCCCTGGCGTGCCCTCGGTAGCAGAAAGCCAGAGCTAGAGCAGACAGCAGGACGGATCGCCCCTCAAAGGCAGCCAACAGCCCCTGTCCCCAGGGAGCCCCTGTCCCCCTTTGGAGGAAGGCAGCCTGACAAATCCCAAACAACGCAGGGGAGGGGAGCGGGAGGGCAAGAAACCTGCCTGGGTCTGTGGGGAGCAGCTGTGTGCTGTGCCGTGCCACAAAGCTGGGGTTTCTCCAGCGAAACCACGTTGCACCACACTTCATTTCTAACAGTCACTTGCATGCTTTTTCTCCTAAAAAGGGTTTCCAGCCACCTACACAGATTTCAGTGAGAAAAATAATAATAATAATAATAAAAAAACACCTCTACAAATCAATAGAAAATGTATGAGCCATTGCATTCACTCTGTTCTAAAGGTTCATTTATAATAGGGTCTTCTAGCAGAGGTAGCCCTCCAGTAAAACATTAGGTGAGCTGCTGCAGAGGGGATCTTGGCACACAGTCTGCGACAGGCATCCAAAGTGAAAAACTTCACAGAAACTAAATGGAATTAACAGTATTAAAATCAACCTAAATATTTTCACCTTTCTGGAGTACTTCTAATGATGGAGAGTGCTCTGTTTACTTTATTTTGTATTTGATTAGCCTCAGTGAAATTGATAACAATCAGATTTTTTTTTCCTATTAATTAATTCTGTGAAAACAATGTCCTGGTGGGGAACAAAGCATTCTGTAGGAAGGTGCAGTAGGAAGATGAAAAATCCTTCATCTTCCACAAATGGAAGAACAAACTGAGGTAAAAGTTCGTTTCCATTCCTAGTTTCTAAGGTTCAATCTGCCTTCCCTAGACTTCTCAAGCTTCCCTACACTTCTGGCCAAAATTCAGGGAAATTATTTCACTAAAAAGGTGTGCAAACAAAAACTGATTTTGCTTTACAGAATTTTCAATGAATACATTCTTGCATGATTTCCTAGGGTATTTTTCAGATACTCTTTTTGTTTACAAAAGTTTTAACAAAGTTTTTGGTTAAAGTTGTTGTTGTTGTTTTTTTAATTTCTGTTTTAAAATATTTTTATAGCAGCATATTTAGTTATTTATCACTAAGAAAATCCACTGTGTGTAGTTTAAAAAAAAAAATAATGTTCCAATAAAAAAAAATGGAAAAGTATTGTGCAAAATCATAATGTTCTGACAAGGATTTGGGGCGTTCACCATTTTTGAAAAAGCTTTGAAAATAAAAACAGGTAGCATAAGATTTGGAAAAACATTTCTCTAAGGATAATCTTTTCAACTTCATCTTCATGTAAGAACCCAACAGCTCCAACGTGGCCATGCTCTCTTCCTCTGCTGTTTGAAACAACCACTGATGAGGAAACAATGTGCTGCAAGGGACGGATGTGAGTTACTAATCAGGTGCCCATGCCACTGTTTGCATTCTCTCACCATGTTAAACCATAGGCACCCAGGAAGCAGCTTCATCCATTGATGTCTAAGTGGGATGGGACGAAAAATAAGATGACTCAGTGCACATGGCTAGGACAAAGGCCTGTGTGGCTAACAGAGTGCCATCCCCACCCACGGGGATTAAGGAGGAATTAAATGGCACAGGGACCCTGTCTGGATTTCCTGCATGGCAGCAGGGCAAAGGCCAAGCAATGGCAGGATGGGGTGGTGCTGGGCAGGAGGGGAGCTGGGAGGTCAGCTCTGGTCACTGATGTCGTCGCTGACACAGGAGACCCGCACCAGGAGTGGCTGAAGAGGATAGCAGAGCCCTCTGGGGGCTCCGGGTTAATTTGGTTGGACAGAGCAAACCCAGAACCTGAGCATCTGCTGCTTGGTGGAGTAAGGGTGGGTGGTCAGGATGTTCCTTTCTCCTTGCAGAACACAGAGAAATACAATTCCTCCCCTTCTGAGAAGCCTGTGATTGTCAATTCTTCCCCAGGCAGAAGGCTTCTTTGGGGCTCCACCTGCACAGACGTGCTCATGGTGCTTCTGCTCCTTCTGAGGCCGCCACGTAACCACTGCTGCTGTATGGCAGCAGTCACGCAGCTGGGTCACAGGTACAGCTACTTGACTTGCCAGGAGTGCATGCTCTTGCAGCTGAGGAGGAGACAGCTCTCTCACCTCATCTGCTTGAGACAGTGGGGAGAAATGGCAGAAGGAAGGAGCAGAAGAGAGATGGAGATAAAACTGTGGAAAGTCGGACCAGGATTCAGCCAGAGCCTCCCAAAACAGGAGAGTGCAGAGAGTGTTTTGGTGAACAGCCCTACAAGTGGCAGTGAGACCATATCAGTGCAGTCCTGCAATCTTGGCTGAACAGAGAAGCAATAAGACAAAAATCAATGGCAAAGCTCCCTGTGATGTTGGTAGTACCAGATCAGGTCCACAGCGAATATAAAAACTGAGGATCTTTCTGCAAGGATATTACAATTAGTGCCGAGGACAGGTTTAGAGCATTTACACCCTGTGGTTATATTCCCTGGTTAGGAGAACCAGCAAAAAACAGATTGGTAAATAACAAATAAACAAACACATTGTTTAGAACTTGATTTTATCCCATCTCATGGAGGCAGAAAAACTATGTATTTTGATTGACTTATGGTTTGGAAATATTATATTTTACATTTATATTTTACAAAAAAAAAAAAAAAAAAAATCAATGCTAATGTAAACATTTACAAATATCTATGACCTTCTTCATAAAATGCACTTTAACATTAGAGCCCAACCTTCTCAAGTCCTGAAAGACAGAGTTCCTCAAAAGCTAAAGGTTCTCATTACCTTTCAGGACCAGCCCTTACCCTCAGCCTCTCCTTAATGTTCATACAGAACTTTCTTCCCTTTTAGGCTTATTTTTGTTTTTAACCAAGAGCCAATTAGACGGATTTTGAATAAGGTTGGAGCACTTTTTGTTCAAATGAGAAATTTTTAGTCCCTTGAAGTGTAATGGGTTTTCAATAGAAATCCTCTCCTGCTGTGCATTGATCAGCTATTGATTGGTGAGGGTTTAAACTAAATTATCACTGCCAAATAAAAGACCTTCAGGATGAAGGAACTGAGCTGAGCACAGTGTTATATGAAAAGTAAGCCAATCCTTTGTGGTGGAATCGAAAGGCCCTGGTCACTCTTGAAGAAAAAAAATGTTAATTGAAAAATTCCTTAAATAGGTAACAGCTCTGAAAGTCTGCTTTACATAAAAGATATGAAATCACAATCAGCCGACAGAGAAAAAAGGATCCTGCAGTTCAAGTGGTTTTTCCCTCTAAATGGTGCTGATTACTTTCCCATTCATGGATGACATGGAGTGATGGAAATTAGTCATTTCAGAAGAAAGGACTAATGACAGCTGAACCTGCGGGCACTAGGAGAAGTTTGACTATTGGCTCCTTGAGACAGAAAGTTAAAACAATAAACTTCCTATTGGGTGAAACGATTTATCCCAAGTCTAGCAGGAAAACAAATACATGAGCTTGATTAGGCTCTGAAAGATCTATTTTTTAATTTTTGCTTTCATCGGTGATTCACAGCTCTCAAACTTTGTTGAAAGAGCAATGAAAGACAACTGCATTGACCACATACAAAGGGCTAGTAATAAAAAACATGTTCCCAAACAAGTTGTCTTCTTTACAATTTGGAAATGAAAAGAATGGATATTGCTGATCCTCAGAGGCAGGTGCGGAAGGCTGGAGCTCCATCCAGCTGGTAGAATTTCAGTCAATGGCCTGATCTGCAGAGGTGCTAAAGGCTTGGGGTAACCCCCATGTAAGTTAAAAGGGTAGTCAGTATTATTAAAGTCAGGCCAGATCTTTGAGGAGCTGACTCTTACACCCATATCTCAACACGTGCAGGTCTGCAGTACCAGGCAGGATCGTACCGTGGCAGCATCACAGAGTGCTGCAGTGCAAGTTGCTCCACAGTCCCCAAAGCTGCCTTCCCACACCCGTCTGGAGCATGCCCATGCCTTGCCTTGCCCACATCCATGTCGACGCTCAGCTTCCCTGCACTGCCCTGGGCATGGCTCTGCCTTCTCTGCTGGGAAGTTTCTTTGCTGCCAGTTCTTGGAACGAGTCTTTTTAAGGGTCAAGTAGCATGTAATTAATGCATACCACCTTTCTTAGCATATCAAAGGGTAACATGTAATAGGATCATTTAGTCAACATATTGAAATGTTTCATTTTATTGCTAGAAAATGTATTTCAGGAGAACAAATCTATAACCTGCTTGCAAGATTCAGGTTCAAAGTTCAGGATTGCCCAGTTTCACAGATTTTTTTTCCCATTACTAAATAGCTGGCTCCATAACTAAATACGGACTCCAAAACAGCAGCATTAAAATTCATATTTACAGGGCTCTGTAGTGTCTGGTTCAGGGGTCGATTTAGTTTGTTATCCAGACATCTGGGAGATAAAGGTCTGGCTTGGACTCTGCAAAAAAAAATCACCTTCAATCTGGCACTTTGCACAACAAAGTCATATGCACGTCAAGACTTCAAAGAAGTCAGAGCCAATATGGTTGCTTGATTTCTTTCAGTTAGAGGAACCATATCCATCCAGCTTTCTCTTTGATTATGCTAATCTGTGGGCATTTAGCTGCTGGTAGCTGTAAATTGAGTGCTTGCCCAGATTTTGATACAAATATTTCATCCAACAAGATCCAATAGAGGTCTGCCATACCTTCTCAGTTGAGCAGGATATCACAGCAGTAACAGAATAAATATTTATCCATCAAAACTTTGCCAGTATCCTAAATACAATGGCCAATGCCAGAGCCTTCAAAAGAATAATAAAATCACTTATAAAGCCCTCAGTTTTGTAACTGTAGAAACCTTGAATCTTAATGTCCCAGAAGACCCCTATCAGTCATAATTTGAGAGCAGATAGCATTTATGTAGATAATATTCTTATCCATACAGATGTCTATTGCTTTTTCTTTATCTTATTTATGAGTATCGCAAAGCCGTGAGTTTTGTCAGCTAAACACACGTGCATCAGCCAAGCACAAGCTATGCTTTAGGCAAGCATACATGCAAATAGAGTTGAGAGGTAACGTGGAAAATGAAAAAGAATTCTGACAACGAGGAGGCCAGACTAAGGGATCAAGCTGTCCCATATGGCTCAGAGTTCTGTGAAATAACTTAGCCTGAAGAATCATTCCCTTTCATTCATTTTAATTGAGCAAAGGCTTTTCTCATGTATTCTGTATGCAAAAGTAAGTAAGAATTAATACCTATCGCCAATGTAGTTTCCTGTTGGACACATAAATTCCACTTCTGTTAAATAATTACAGTAGAAGAGTACCCTGAATAATGAAAGCCCAGTCTTCTTACCATTTCAGTACTGATGAGTCAACAGGCTTTACTAGGAGAAAGATCAGGCCATAGACCCTGAGGCAAATGAATCTGATGATGCTGAAGATTGGAATCTAGTAGAAGGAAAACTTATGCAAAGGAGACTGGAAATATTTTCTTCCTCTGCCACCCACAAAATATCTTCTTCATTCTTGCTTATCCTGGCCTATTTATGCAACAGATTAATAAATTAGCTAGTGCTTCTCTAATCTCTAGTTTATCCCCAGCATATGGATACAATATGCTCCAAATCCTCACTCACTGATAATTAGGATGAATTTTAGAGTAAGAGTTAGAAGGAAAACCTCTTAAGAGGATGTAAAAGTACATCATGCACAGTGCAAATATCTACAAAATCATGTCAATTAGAATCTAATGGTTTGATTGCAGGACTTGATTTGACCCACAACTGGTTGCCAGGTTCTCTGTCATGTCTCTAGACAATCAATGCTTTGGGTGGCCAAAAAAGTCTACTGGCCTGGAAAGTCAGGGTGCGGGGGCAATGCTTGTCTTCCCAAAACACCCCACACAAGCCCAGGTCCTGAGCATCAATAAAGAAATTCAGTAAAGGTAAGTCATATCGCACCTCTCCTGCACCCTGAGTTTCAGAACTGACATTATAGGTGTCAAAGTTTCAAGTTACAACCACCAAACCATCGAGCTTTGGCATCTGGCACAACATGCCTACTGGGCATGCTTTTCAAAGACTCCACAAGCTCACTAGGCAAGTGGAGAATAATTGGTTTAAGCATCCATACTACTCCTTTGATGCAGGTACAATGAAAATCTCTATTTCAACAACAGAGAAAACTGAGGAATTAAAAAAATATCATCCTCCTAAGGTGAGGAAATCAGCATCAGAGACAATGCTAGAATGCAGATCATCTAATTACTGGACTGTGTTCTCCTAATTGCCAAAGAAAACCACAGCCTTAGGAGAAGAATGATTACACCTTCATCACCATCCTGTTTACTAAACAATCTCATAATAGAGCAATGACTAGGAGAAAATATGTTTTGGTTTTGAAAGATGATTGCAGAGATTTGACAAGTCCTCACAGAGACCTGTAATGAGTTCAAACCACTCTTAAAATAAAACTAAAGTCTGGAACAAGCTTCTGAAAAGGAATCCGTGTCACTTTCTGAAATGAACTGTTCATTCACATTCCTGTAATGATCTGACTGTATCGAACCCAATGCACTGAGCAACACACGCAAGAAAGCTCATTTACGCTTTCCAACTTTGTTTTTTCCAGGGGAGCTGTGTTATTTACCTCCTCATTTCCTTTGGATCTCTCCCGATTGGAACTATAAGCTAAGGGTCTTAAGCAATAGATGGGAGATGAAAGGTGACCAAATACATTCAAGATGATAATAAACAGAGAGCATTTGTAGGTGAAAACAACCAGCTTGGCACAAGAGCCAGAGAGATAATGCCGTCAGTTTAATAGGAGGCTTTTAACGTTTCCTGTTCAGGATTGGCTGGCTTATTAATGATTTAAGCACAAATTGAATTAACCAAATATTGAACATATGTTCTTTTAAACTCTCTTAAATCTACCAGAGCCTCACGCGAGAGAGCTATGTGGCCATGCTGTTGAAGTGGGGGGAGGATGACAAGGGGGTATTGAGGGTGACTGGGTAAGTAAAACATAACCTGAAGGTGGTCAATTTAATGCTGTGTTAGTGGCCTGAACTTTCAGTTCCCAAAGGGAAAGGATGATTAATGCCACTACCAAATGTATACCCATACCTGACCCTGATCTCATCAAATCCTGCTGCCACCATCTGCTGTTTTTAATTCCTCCGCAATATTTGTATTTGCTACCTCCCTCCTACAAAGAGAAGGAGAAAAAAAAAATGTTCCCTGCTTATGAATGGTGTGATTTGGTAGTACTGGCTGAACGCTGGCCAGGAGGCATCTGTTGCTTATAGTCCTGACAGCATCTGCTACTATTTCTCACTTTTCCCAGCATGCTGTGAGATATGGTTTCTCCCAAAGGTGGCCTTTGTATGCACCATTGTCAATTCCATCATTGTCTGCCACAGCCTGTTCCCACGATGCAGTGGTGGTTATTACCACGCTGCAAAACCTTTTCTTGCAGGCTATCTGTAATCTAAGATATTGTGTGATTGAGTTATGCAGTTAACCCTTTTCCTATGCATCAAACCATTAAAATAAAAAGAAGCAGCCTGGACCATTTTTGGAAGGAAAACCTTCAGGGCTTACAATGGATGGGAAAGTGAAACACGTTTTTTTGTTGTTGTTGTTGCTTTTATTGCTTTTAGAATAATGACAGTTTAGCGCTAAGTAAACTGGAGGTTTAAAAACAAACAAAAAGGCAAAAGCAAAAAATGTCCTAACTAGCAGTTTTAATTCCTTTAAAATGCTATAAAGGATGCATTGTTTTTTCTCCTGATTCCTGATACGGCTATTAAGCATTGTAACCAAATGTGTGTGAATGCTATTATTTATGTGTCTGATCTTTAAATACCCTCTGCTAGTGGGATACAGGCTGAGACTTCTGATGGACATAGGCGTCCCAAGCTGTCATCTTGCCTTGTCCTTCTGTCAAACAGTTAGTGTGTCAAGCGCTTCTCCTGGGAACTTTTAGAGTAAGAGACTGGAAGCACAGAGCAGTCCAGTCTCCAGAGAGCTACTTTTAACTCACCACAATATCCTTGGTGTCAGCTCAGAATAGCCCACTATGGGGCACAGGGAGAGAAAGCGCAACAGATGTTACTGGTAAAACCATGTTTACAATTCTGCAAAGTTATTGCCCTGACATACCTTTTGACCAAAAACTGCTCAAAAGATGACCAGGTTCCTAGTGCTTGGATCATTTAAGTCAGTTCTGTTCACAGAAATGTTCTCATAGAGAATTGGTATGATTAAAATAGACATCACATTTCTTACACGTACATGCTCCTCCCTTTTCCCTCAGATCATTTGTAGTAGTGTAGCCTTTCAAATAATATAGTTATCACTTACAGCTGTATTTATGATAATTTCTGTACCTATAACAGAATTTCAAATATATTTCCCTAAAATATGTAGGATGTGAGTGGTGTTTTATCACCCAAATGCATTCATACTTCTTTTATCTCTTCTTTTTTTTTTTTTTTTTTTTAACTTTTCATTATTTTGGGGCTATTTATTATGTATTGAACCATAACTCCTTCTTATGTAAGATTTAACATAAGCATGATGGATGACACTAGAAGCAACAATTAGTTGATTTTTGAAATACCTTGAAAAGGATCTGTCTTAGACCAGACTGAAACACTGGAGAGACAGAAAAAAAAGAAACATGGAACTTGTGAAGATGGATTTTCAAATGAAGATCCTCAAAAATCCTCACCTCTCCTTTCATCCACCTCTGATTTTCAATGAAGAACTGTCAGGAAGTGCAATACAGCACATAATGACAGAGTAAATATTGGCATATAATTTAAAAGACTACATTTGTCTACTATTCCCCTGTTAGCCTGATTTGTGTTGTATTTTGTATCATCTATATTATATTTTCCAGGGAGAAGAGCTTCCAAGGAAGGGGCAAATTGCATTATTTTATATCTATCTTTCTATCTATCTATCTATCTATCTGTCTGCCTCTGTGATTCCTATTTTGCCATGGACTTTTATCCTTTGAACTGTGTTTTTACTCTTTCCACTTCCTCACAAAGAGAACTAGGGACAACTTTGCAATATGGCACGGCATCCCCATTAAATAAGCGAAGATGAGGGACCAGATCATCTGACCTGCTGCAGAAAAGGGCAGGACAAAGAGGACAGTAAGGCGATGAAGGCAGGGACATAACCTTCTCTTACACAATGGCTGCCCCAATAATGCCAACTGCAGTACCAGCATGGAATGATCAAAATGAACAAGTACTGTACAGACATACCACTCTGTTTGGCACCAGTTTATCATGCTTTCACATCTTTACTAGCTATTTAAAGTCAATTTTCAGTGTTGTCATCAATTTAAATGAGGAAGTGTGATCTGGAACAGGTTTACATTCTATTCTCTCTACACAAGGCTAGGGAGCATAAGGCACTTGACAGGATAAGCCAGGTATGACATTAGATAATAAATCTGATGAGCTGCTGTTCAGTAAGGCCATTAAAGATACTTTTCTGAATCAGAAAGACTGAGTTCCTCTCTGCATTCTGAAATTCTATTTCCAGAGTTGGCAGATAGAAGGTAAACTGGGTGACTCAATTGAAGTTTTTCTATCACCAAGGGAGGATGAACTTCAGGAAGTAAAGACATGCCTACAGCGAGACTTTTATGATGCATCTAGTCTTCAGGACACCTACAAAATCTGCATACACAGATTTGCATGGAGAAAGTCACGATTAAAAAATAAAAAATAGAAAATTAAGAAGAAGAAGGAAGACAGCATGTGCATGTGAAGGAATCCACAGGTACAATGTGTGACCCAGCTTTATGAAACATTTAATATCCATTGGTGGAAAATAATAAAATTATCAAATTATCAAAGCAGCCAGATAACATGACTTGTAAAAGAATCAGAGTGAGGCCACAATATATAAATGCTATAAACTACAGGTTTCAAGCTACAAATTCCTTCCAGGCTGGCTGCATAAGCTCAACTGCTTACCTACCATGCCTGAGTTGGTAGTTCGCTGGGCCACCACTGCAACCTTTGCTATTTCCATCAGGACACAGAATCCTTTACTGACAGCTTGCTTTCCAGGATGAGGTGTGTGTTTATTATGTCCTGCAACACACTGAAACAAGGTAAAACCTACTGTGAATGGCACTATCCGATGGCTGAGAACTTCATTAAAATACAGCAGAAGAGGAAACCAAACCCCAAGAGTATTGTTAAGGAGGTACAAACGCACTGCTTTCAACATAAAGAAATTTACACACCTATGGTATAAAATTGCTTCTATAAGCCTTATATTTTTTCCTATTTCAGGCCAATAAGAGGGAATTCATTTCTCCTTGTTTTGACTAGCTCCTCTCTCTGCTACAGTCTGGCTGAATACACTGCTCTGCAAGAGGTGGGCAATGACATCGGCCCAAGAGTCATGAGTGTTATAAAATAGCATTAACTTAGGGCATGCCAGTACCTTCCCTGCATGAAAAGGAGCACTGGCAAGTTTACAGAAAAGCATATGTATAAATGTTTTCCTGAATCAGAAAATGTTGCACAGAGGCAGATTTATGGTTTTTTAACCCTGTTTGTTTCACTGGGAGAAACATGTATGGACAAAATTCCTTTATTACGGATATATGGGCAAGCATGGTATTTATCCTAAGATTTGTTGTCTCTTTTCCTCTCTCCAATTTTATTGTCAGCAGATCCTTTTGCAAACTAGAAAAAAAAAAAAAAAAAAAAAAAAAAAAAAAAAAAAAAGAAGTCTGCTGTGCGCAGGTAGGTTTTGATAACACGCGTGTGTGCCAGAGGCTGCTTTCACTCACCCACTGTTTGTTTGTTTTTAATTTGGCAAAGCAGCTACAGCTCCAACCATGCAAAACAGAGATTAAAATAGTATGAATCAGAGGCAGGAGAGGTATTTACTCAGACAGGGCAGGGGTTACTGGAGGGGGAGATGGCACACCAGGGGAGAATGGCCACCCAGTGCAGGGCAGCAGCGTGCCAATCCAGATCTTTCTGCAGGCCTCACAGCCCGAAGCACCATCTTCCCCGCTGCCTGCGAGGCGCCAGCATGTGGCTGCCCTCTGCCTGGCCGGCCCTACCATCCCATACCAGTGCCCCATGGTTGGGTGAGCAGGGGCCCAGGATTGCTGGGATGCACTCCTCCAGCCTTCCTGTCATTCCCTGGCCTCCTCAGCCTCTGCTAGCCTTTAGTGGCCTCCCGTAGCCCCCATGGCTCTCCCCGGCCTCCCCTGGCCTTCCCCAGCAACAGCCATGGCGGCAGCCAATGGGGCCGGGCCGGGTCAGGGCGGCGGCGGCGGCGCAGGCCTTTGTGCAGGGTGGCAGGTGACCACGGCGGGGGAACAAAGAGGGGTCAGGGCGGGAGCCGGGTCCCTTTTCTCAGGCCCATGTTCTCCACTCCTCACAATCTGTCTAAATTTAACTCGCCATTGAGGGCCCTGGCTGTCGAAAACAGCTTTATGTCGACTAATCCAGGCAGAAGTAAGGGTAGACACAGAGACAGGTTTGAAGGCGGGGACATGGCTATTCTGCCTGATTTTTTTATTATTATTTTTTTTGGCTATTTTTCCCTCCCCCTCTCTTCCCCTCTGCTTCCAATGAAAAGTTTTCTGAAAAAAAAAAAAAAAAAAAAAAAAAAAAAAAAAAAAAAAACGGTGACAAGATTAATCAGCCCGTGGAGCTGAAACACATGCTTGACTTAAACAACCTCTTTGCTGTTACTAACAACTGCTCCAGCATTTCTCTTGTTATGCTAATTGTACAGATTAGAGTAAAATCTATTCCTTCTTTGCTGAACAGGCCAATTGATAGAGGCTGATCTATTTTCCTCCCCTGGTTTAATTCTTTTTTTTTTTTTTTTTTTTTTTTTTTCTCCAGGCGCAAGTATTTGCAGCAGCAAGGACAACAGAAAATGGAAAAAAAAAATGCACACACACACACAAAAAAAATGCGCTAGCCCTCACATACACTAAAATAATTAATAAATACAAACCTATACCAGTCTCCACTCCTGCCTGGAAATCATGTCTGGGTGTTGTAACACAGGCGGACAACAAAAGACAGGAAATCCAACACAGTGGCTGATGCCCTACCTTCAACTCATTCACTTTTTTCTGTGTAGACACAAACAGCCTGATAAAGGAGACAGCTTTGGTTAGTTTTAATACTTTAGTGGCATGAAAAATGGAGGAGGAGGGAGAGTCCTTGGGAGGTTCTGGCAAGGGCAACTTGACTCAAAAGCAGACCCCACTTCTTTAGTAGTCAAAGGCTGGCAGCTGTTTCATAGATAGCTGCAAAGCTGACATTTAAATCTGTGAGTTTATAACATGCTAAATATTTGAAAGCCTGGTATGTGTGACATCTCATAGAGGAGCTTTCAACAGGTACATAGTATTTATATTAACTAGTATAAACCTTGTACCACTTCCTCTGGATTTGAATTGTCCCTCTGTAAGTAAGCGGAAACATCAGGACCCTGGTTCTGCCCAATCCTAAGCCAACTCAAAGCAGTGAGACTGCTTCCAGGGATTTTCCCAGTTGCTAGATCTGGCCCTACCACTGCCTCTGTATGCAGCCACTGCTGAGCAGCAGCCATCTGCTGCTGCCTACCAGCACTTCTTCAGCCTCCCACCAGTTGGTTGATATGATAAACTTGTCCAAGTTGACTGAGTTCAATGAATTTCCAGGATCCACTTGCAAAGCCTGCACTAACAGCTGGTTTATCTGCCTGGGTCCAAAGACATTAAAGACTCTCCTGGGCTAAAACTGTATTTGGAGGTCAGTGCTTTGCTAGCACTGAATTTGATCAGACAGATTTCATAATTTCACAGAGTCAAAGACCGCAGGGATTGTTACATCATCTGCTCTGACTTTCTGCATGCCATATGCCATCATATTTCACCCAGTTATTCCAATACTGAGCCTAATCACCTGTACTTGATTAAAACAGATCACCTATCCTATCCTAATGAGATGGATTAAAAAAATGGAAAACTACCACTTCATGATAGAAGTTCGTGCCAGTATGTTATTGACCTTCACTCTTCAAAAACATGTGCCTGGTTTCTCATTTGTGTGGGCCTAGTTCAATGTTTGGGTTTGCTCAACTTTGCTCTTGTGGAGTAAAAGAGCCTTTGTGAACCTGGTATTTTCATGTGAAAGGATGCAGATTTCTTTGCCATATTTGTCCCTTTATATTTTGTTGTTGATTTTTTTTTTTCTTTTCAATAATTTAAACAGGTTGAACCCCTTAGGGTGTTCACTGGAAGCCAATTTCTTGACCTTTCTCTGGTGTTCAGCTAGTGCTTCCTATTCTTGCTAATCCTCCATAGGCACCCAAGGACAGCTTTGAACCTTTTGCCATAGCCAAGCTCAGGCTGCTTGTCCTCTGTGAGTGCCAATCTTCCCCAGATTTTCTATAGTCCAGGAGGTGGCCTCACTTTAACAAGGAGTGGCCCACCTTCTTTGCTCCGAAGAGGGCAACAACTTTCAACTTGTCTGACCCGTGATAATATTGTGCTATATGACTGCTCTGCCCTTAGCCATTCTACTAACCTTCATATGAATATGTGTATTTAGCAGAACACTTTTTTTTTTTACTCCAAGATGAGCAGGATGAGGCTTGCATGTGGCTGCTGTCAAACATAATCTTGAATTACCAGGAACAACTTTTCTTCAACACAGGCCAGTATCTATTATTCTATTTATCATATGATCTAGTGATATTTTAAAGAACGTTAGTCTAAACTTTACATTTGTTCCATGGAACATCTTCCATAGCATGAAGGCTCTGTGAAATGTATTGTATCTCTGCAGTTACATTCAAAAGTCAAAACTGGAATTTCAATGAAGAAGTAGTTGACAATTAGTTAACAAGATCCACTTTCTTTGGTATTGTGAATCCAAAGACATTTCCATCTCTTAATTCTTTATTAATTAAAATCTATACCAGTCGAAGTATTATTGCCACACATACACATAAATGTGGGCTAATTGGGCCATCATTACTCGGGTAATCCTACATGACATTGATACTCTGCAAATAATTGAAAATGATCATCAACAAGCTGAAGATTTCCTCATCCAATTATTTCTAAACTCCTAGATATAACTTGCTGAGGCCTGATGGTTTATAAATCATTATCATTAAAAGTCTTCACCTTGCTTTCCTTACAGTAACCCAGTATATGAAAGGAGCTTCCGTGGATATCATAAAATAAAAATACATCAAGAAAAGAACAGAAATAGCTAGGGAGAACCTATTTTCCCACATTATGGGAATTCTATTTTGTAATCTCAAGCTGATAATATTTATATCCCACCATTAGGATTTCTTTTGTTCTTACTGTAGTTGAAGAATTCCTTTTTGTTGTCTTCAGCAACCCCAGATAGGGATTTTCCCGACTTTAGACTTCCCTTACCAATTTTCTGCACTTTATCACTTATTATGTCCTTTGTTCTCTATTTTATCTTTTTCTTTATGATTTCTTATTTCTGACTGCTGCTTTAGATATTTGCCAATGCTTTGTTGTTTCTTAATATAAGCGTACAGTTATAGCAAAATAGCACTTCTATCCAAAGAAAATATAAAAATGTACTGCATTTTTAGCATATCAACACTGTGATAGGCTCCCTAAAAGAAATCTAGGAAATCACAAATAAACTCTTTGGAATTCTGTGTAAAGCTGTCTTCTTTCCCAGACAAAAGGAGATACAGCAATAACTTCAGATGCTGTACAAAGCTGCAGGCTGCACCACTGTTTTCTCATGACCAGATCACTTGAGGCAGAAGCATGCAGAAACGGCATCAAAACCCGTTCAGGAAATCCCTTGATATATAGGTACATGATATATAGGTGCATGTGGCACATGGTAGGTTTGAGGTCACCAGCAGGACTGTCTTGGTAAGCTGCAGCCATACCACACCTGAGCAATGGCTGGGAAGCTGGCCAGAGGCACTGCTCTGCTTAGACTGATGGACATTGGAAACTCCCTGTTGAAAAAAGATGTGAGGGAGGCAGGGCATACAGCTGGTTTAGGCTACTGCCACTCCTCACCCTCAAGTAAATCTGCTTGCTTGAATAGTTCTTTGTGAAATGAGCTTTGTGAAACAGTCCACATGGTGCTAGCTATTTCTTAACCAGAAAGAGAAATCCAGGCATATTGTGTCACCTCGTAGGTAGAAGTTCTTACTTCTCACTGAAGGAACATTGTTTCTGACAGCATTATTCGCTATTCTCAAGTAAGAACTCAAATAAATAAGTGAATATTGTATGTACATACATACATATGTAAATACATATTTCTGATTTTCACCCATATACTTTAAAGACATGATTTTTTCTAAACAGGATTTCAATACCTACTTGCAAGTCAAATATTTCCCTCAATGAGAAGACTGACAGAGCACAAGGCCTACCATAGGACACATTTGTCCCCCACTTAGAATATGTAGGATGTCATTATTTCTTGTTCCAGTCTAGCTGGTGGGAGCAGTGGGAGATAAGTGAGAGGAGAAACATGTTGGGCTCTGGTGCCAGATCCCTGAGTCTGAGCTTCACAGAAACAATGCCAAAAAAAAAAAAAAAAAAAAAAAAAAAAGATCAGACAACACAGGAGCCAAGATGTCAAGATGCTGTACATGCACTGGATGCCAAATTTTAAATAAAACTACTGCCCTGAAAGAGGAAACTATTAGATTTTAAGAAAAGTCACCATATTGTCCAGCAGTAATGCCTCCCATAGCCAGTAACTGCATCCCAACATCTAGTGCTAGTATTATACAAAGCACTAGAGCCAACTATTCTTGCAAATCAATGAGGAAAGAGCAAAAACTGTATTATTGCTACTATATTATTACTATTATTATTATTAGTGCACAATTTTTTATTCCTAACACTGCAGCCAGAGACAGCGAGCTTCCTTTCACAGCAGATAGTCAAGAAAGCTGAACAAAACTCTGCAATTTTCATTTACCAGCATTCACACAATTTGCTTTGGTCCACATACCATACAATCCCTGGTTTACCGAGAAGTATCTTGTAGACAGAAGTTGTGCCTAAAAATAAGCCAGCAAAGGAACTAAACAAAGTAATAAAGAGACTTTGTTGATATGTGTAACATCTTTAGAGAATTGCACAACATGCAGCAATAAACACTTTCCTAAGCTGTAACTACTCCATCATTAGTCATGATGTGTGCTGCATCTCCTGTTGTTCATATTTCTGTAGCACTACTGAGTCCTATTTGTAGACCCATTTTATTTAGCCATCAGCACTCTGTTGAACAGTACCAGATTTTGTGGTCTTGCAAACCAGCTACTGGTTGGAGAAGAAATGATTGATCCAGAGTCTGGAGATTTTCTCAGTGTGGGAGTTACCAGGCTTTCTGGATCAAAGACTTTTAACAACCATCCACATTTCTGTCAGTCACCAGGTAGCCTAAACATTCATCTTTAAGCCAAAAGTACTCTGAAGGGAAGATTGTTTCATAAACCAGCTCAGTGGGCTGCTGCTGGTGTACCACACTCAAAGACAGGCTAGAAAACAACTGGTGAGCCAGTATTTCAGAAAAGCTCCGGGGGCCAGAGTTTTTGAAATGAATCAGAACAAATTAAAGAAATACCTAGACTCTGCATCACTGTCTTAGGGTTTGGCTGCAAAAAACTTTGTAGGCTGACACAAGCTCACTCTGCCCACACTCCAGGCAAGCACAAACTCTTTCCATCCTTGTCAAAACCAAGGAAACTGTTCTAGAAGCCATGCTGTAGTATTAGTGTTGCATGGATCCACAGTAGTTTCTTCTGCATCTCTCTGCAGGACTTCTTAGCACAGGCTCAGCTTCCCTTTAACCACACCTTCCAGTTTGGAGCTGCCAGGGGTCCAGCTACCCCACTGAACAAGCGGAGTGAGCTATCTGTAAAGTGTCACACAGCCATCGTGCCATACAGTAACTTACTCTGCACAGTCTGCCTGTGTACATGAGAGATGCATAAAAAACAAAGTCCACTGGCTGACTAAAAAATAATACTGTATAATTCATCAGAAGACAATCCTGTTTCTAGAGTTTATTCTAGGTATAGAAAAACAGAAGTCAAAATCTTCTAATGCTGGAAATAAATTCTCCAGGGAAAGAGGCAGCATAATTTAGAATAGCAGATTTTCAGGGACAAAATGGTGTTCTTCATAAGAAAAACAACTGGTAAAGCCACATGTGCCAGCTCTATGCCAGGTCTGTATCAGACTGCAGTTACTGTGTTCTTCTAATGAATGATGTCACTGTTATCTTAATTTGGCTTGTATAAAAATAAGAATATACTTTATTTTCATAAACAAATCTAATATTAAATATATTTTTATATATTATAAATGTAAAGATATATTGTCTTTACAGCAGGTAATGTTGGTATATTAGAGAAAAATAGATGATGAAGCAGTCAGAATACTGGAATGGGGCACAGGTACTCCTGAATCAAAAAATATGAAAAATTTCAGACCTCAGACACTGAAACAGTCTCCATGCTTCATATCAGTGTAGCACTGACTGGTTTAAATGCACACAGAGGAGGGCAACCTGTACAACCAGGAGTCTCACTGTTTTGGAGTAAGCTCGTAAAAATTTCCCTGTCGTGGCATCTTGCTCATTTTAGTGCTGGGAAACACAGGGCTCACCAAGGGCTTGGGAAAGGAAGTGGTTTAGATGTTACTATGGAATATCACCCAGTATTACCTGAGTGGACACATTCATTGTGAAAGCAGATCTCATCCACCCTCTTTCTGACAGTTTTCACTGATAATCTGAAATGGATCAAGCAGTAGGTCTGTCAAGTTTTCAGAAACAGAGCACTGAATTTATATTGAAAACAGACAATTATTTTTTAAAGGACAAACTAGCTTTTGAACTGCTTTGAAAAACTAGACAAAAGGATGGATAAATCAGGATGAAATTCCTAAGAGAGACGTTCAAGGCACTATGTATAAGAATTTGCAATTCCACTCCTTTGGAATTGCAGCAGTAATGGACTGTGAAAATACAGGATGAGAAATAACTGGCTGGATAGCAGCCCTTCACAAATAAAGGTGCAGACTAGAGCTGGACAAGAACGATGCCAGGCAGTCAAGAAAAGCCCAAATACCCTAGTGGAGTTTATCAACTGGAGTCTAGTCTGCAAGACGCATGAAGTCATCCTGAATTCAGCTCATCACTGGTACTCTGTGCAAATCTTAGCATCACCGCTGAAGAAAGGTTTGTGCAGATTGGAGGGAACCCAAAGATGAAGAGAGAGGACTGAATAGATTGGGGTGGTTACATTAAGAAAAGTATGAGGGACAGCAGGATGAGTGTATTCACATACATGAAAGGCTGCCAGAAAGAAGAGAATAGTCAGCTCTTCTTATCTGCTATGAAGAACATAAGTCAAGGAGCTCATCCAGATACTAGGAAACCTTTCTGATAGTCGTAAGAGTGAAGTACCTGAAGCCAGTTCCATCTGGTCACTGATATAAACTTCAGAAAAAGGACTGGTCCCTGCAGGCTTCTGTGGGTTAAACGCAAGTATCTGGAGGAATTAAGATATAGTATTTCCAGGGAGGTTTGTAGGATTGACTCCTCCTGCTGCCAATTCCTGATCTTCAGCCATCACCCATGTACTGGAAATGCAACAGCAAACATGACAATGAAGCAATTATCCCAACAAAATCAGTTATTACCGGCGATTCATATGGTAATGATGGTAGTGAGGATGATGATGATACGACTCAACTGTAGCAAGGATGATAATAACCAGTGTTTTAGGGGATGGATTACAGGTTTAATCATAATGAATAGTTTGTCACAGATAATGAATTTTACAGAGGAGTACAGTCCCTAGGAAAATGCCTTGTTCTGAATGCCTGAAAATTACATTGATTTAAGTAGTGAGCTACCATAGTTGCACTATTCATTTAGGAGAACAGAGAATGTAGCACTTTAATGTAGATATTCTTTGCCAACCTTATAAAACATGTGCTAATGTTGTGATCATAGAAAGGAGAGCCATTACAGTGTCCCACACATGTATAGGTCTACATTTTATAAGCTCTATTGTTGTTGTTTTTTTGAGTGCCATCTATTTCATTTTTGTTTTGTCTCTGACATAAGAAAGAGAAAAAAATATCCTTTTGCTAAAAAGAAGCCAAGTTTTGTGACCATCTTGTGAAATTCATAAGCAACAAGGATCCTAACTTAGGAGAATGTTCAAGCTCCTGTTGTTAGAGTAGGACTTAAGCATAAGCATAAGTAAGAGGAAAGCTCTCTCAAACAAAGGAATAAATGGAGATGGTCTGGAACAATATGTTATCACTAAAATACTTTTAAAGCATACTCATTTCCCAAAACATTACCTTTTCCCCTAAGAATAAATCTTAATTTATGTCATAATGGTAGGCTAGAGAAAAAGAAAAAAAAAAAAAAAAAAGGAGAGAGAAGAAGGTGACAAGATATAATTAAAGGGTTGCCCATGTTTTAAAAATAGAGGAGTTTCAGACCCAAGAGAACATTACTTTATCCCCAGAAGTAGATTTTGGCTACTAGTGTATCTGCTTTTGCATTCATTTAACTTTTCCTTGTATTTGTTTGCATGAAGAATTCTGTGTAATATCATTCCTGGTATTGTTAATGATATTATGCTAGTATTGTTGATTTCAAACCAGGCTCTGCTTTAGTTCACAAACTGCCCCCCAAACAAGCTGCAGAAATGCTGAAATCAATACTTGCCTCTTGAAGGATAGATCTTTTGTAACACAAAGGAAAGAATGACTAATAGATTACTGAAGCCTTAACAAAACCTCAACAGATCCCCATATGGTGCATTGCAATTAAAAGAGTGGAGGATGGATTTATAATTTTTGGGGTGGAGAAAAGAAAAATAAAAAAAAAAAAAAAGACAGAAAGAAAGAGTTTGGGACAAGAAAATGAGTGAGGTGGAGACAGAAGTGATGTGTGACTATACACAAAATAGAAACCCTTCTTTCTGAGCCTTTCATCTCTGGGTCACTGGTTCCAATCGAGCCCAGGTCGATAGTGAACAAAAATCATTTTAATCTGATGGCTGTTTGCTGACCTATGTGAAATGAACTGGTTGTGTCAGTCCACTTCCCAGCTGACAGCTCTCCCCATCATCATGGCCATTGCTACAAGTGGCAGTAATTGGTACTTTTTTGAGGCCAGAAAAGACTGAAGAATGTTAAAAACAGTAGGTCTGGACCACCTCCTCCTCTGGTCCAGCTGCTCCCTCCTCCAGATGAGTGTTGCCTGCACCACATCTGCTCTTCAAACCTACAAAAGATTTAGGGGCAAGGGAGAGTCCTCTGAAGTGGTAAAGACTTCTCGTAAGAATTGAGAACAACACCTGTTTGTTGGCAGCCTCATGGGAGGGTTTCTGTGCAAGCCTAGGACCCCAGAGGGACCAGTCGCTGGGAGAGAGGGTCTGTAGGTATAATTCCACAAGCAAAAAAAAAAAAAAAAGGGGAGCAAGGAGGTCTAAACCCAACTTCCACTGATGTCTGTGGAAGGGCATCATGGCTCACTCACATACAGGTATATCAAAAGGACTTTAATAACATTTTCAGAGAATTTCAGCTTTAATGAAACAAGCTCACATGAGGGGGAACCTAAGAAAGTGAGCTGAATTGAGGATGTTAGAATAATAAAGGAGGAAATAAAAGATGAACTTCAAGAGGTTAATAAAAGCTAATGCCCTCAAGAGGACAGTTTTAATCATGTATTTTATCAGTGTTTCTCTGAGCAGCTGATACCTCCCCTATTGTGAAGAGATAACATATTATGAGAAGGATATTATGATGGGGGCTTTCAATTACACTTTAAGCTATGGCCACCCTGTTCCCTCAGATGTCCCCTGGGAAAGATGACTTTGCTATGGGAGATCAAAGATAACATCCATGCCAGGATGTTCTAGCTAACTGGGAGAACCAACAGGTCCTCTAAAGCCTACCCAAATCATGCATATATTTTCTGCAAGGTAAATCTGTGCCTGCTGCTACAGACAAGAGGGAAATCATCTCCAACAAGAGTCAAAACTGATAGCAAAGCTGTGAAATGAAGCCTTGCAAAATGGGAAATACACCTTTGGGTATCTGTTTCCCCTTTCAGAGATGCACTGAGTATAAGAGAATGAGGTCCCATCAAGCATCCTCAAGGTGGAGGGATCCATGCTGTAAGTGGGTTTTCTGACACCTGAGTTAGCTGTTCCAAACGTTGCACTTCACAAGCAGATGGTGTGATATACCAGCTATGGGACATAGGTGAGTGGGGTAGGGACAAGGAAGAAAAGATGCTTAAAAAGATTAGGAGGAAGCTGGTTTTGCAAGTCACGTCTTGTGCAACTAATTCTTTGCCATATATGCTCCTCTTTCACATATATGCAAATGTCCTTTCCAGCACCTACATTAAGAATCACTGTTACTTGGCAGAGGGAGTGCTATGAAAAGAAACACCTCAATTTTCAAAGTGGGGGCAATAAAAATACAGAATGCTCTCTCAGGTGGTGCACTTCTGAGCTCCTGTCATTCCCTGTCAGTTGTCAGACAGATGACAGCCATAGCCAATCTGTGAAAGGGTGGCAGTGGTCTTCATCAGCACATGTACCTTCTACTAAAAGAAAGAGAATTGAAACTTTTAACAGCTTCAGTCTGGATACTAGTGAACATTGGCTGATAGGAAAGCTATCTGTGCACACTGAATTCTCTTGTAGCTCTGCATCTGAAGAGAGCGTGAATACTCATAGTATCTCCAAAATCTAAAAGAGTGCTGTTGCCTTCCCACTAGCTGAAATCTTTGGGAAGGGAGTGGGAACAGGCGATGTTCTAACAGGTACTGGTCCCACCTTGGCCTGAGTCAGTCATCAGCCAGGAGGGTGAAGAACAAGCACTTAAAACAAGTGAGAGATGGGTGTTACTAAACTATATGGGCTTTGGCTGGAGTCTCATACTCTCTTGGATCCTTTCTCTGTTTAATCCAAGTTAAGCTCACTTTGCTCAGAGCTTTGCCAGTAAAGTAGGTACAAGATGAACTTTGCTGCTGTGGATAAAGAGGTGGGCTGACTGTCCTGCCATGGGCAAGGAGTGATGGAGAGCTTGTGGGATGAGCCCATTTCCACAGCATGCTGTGGAATAAAATCTGTGATTCACAGAAGGGTAAGGAATTATATTAAGAAGAATGTGATTCATATAGCATCGGCTGCCAAACAGAAACGTGTATGTTATATATCCTCATCTCTTAGAATACAAATCAGAACAAAGTGTTCAGGGGCAGGTAGAAACCCCATCCAAAGGTGAATTGTACTCAGGCCTTCAACTGAAAAAAAAAAAATATTATTTTCAGAGATTATATCAACACTGGAAAGAATACCCTGCAAACAGAAGAACCCCCTTTCAGTCAGAAACAGCAAAGTTTTCACAGTGGCTCAGACCTCTGGTCCATTTAATTCAGTACTTCAGTGGAGCTATCCGCACATGATTTTGCAAAAGCTAGTAAGCCCTTTTGATAGTCAGTTCTGTCACGATATACCTGTTTCAAGCTGTTTCTATCTAAATACCACAATATCGTGACCTCTACAGAATTTGTGTAAGCCACAGTGAATATTCATACCTTGTAACCTACAGGGTTTAGAGGACTGGTGTTCTGCAATAATTAGGAATTACATGAGACCACCTAGTTCATTAAAACAAAATGAAAGAGTCAAATCTGGGCCCACAAAGGTAAACAGTGCATGAATTCACTGCCTCCATATTTAAAGCCTTCAAAGCCTTTCACTTAAAATCCCTTTCCGCTCTGGATCTCAGCATGAGTCTGGCTGCGGGGAGGTTTTGTGTGGTGGCCTGTCAGCTTCCATCTCCAACACAGTGAAATTCAACTAATTGTAAGTGCACATTGCTCCGGGCGTGCACTACACACCGCCACTCAGGCTGTCTACACACGGCCTGTCCCTGTCCACCTACAGTACAATAGGGTATGCTCCACAAACACACACTTTTCCTTTTTGTTCCTTGAAATCACCAAAAACATGACAGGCCACAGCCAGGAGCAGAGATCATCACTGTGTTTCTGCAGCAATTGGTCTGGAGGGTTTTAGTACCACAAGAAGTGTGTTATGTGCCAAGCATTGCAGCAGTCGCTGGATTGTGCCCCCATTAATGACAAAGGGCTGGCAGAGAGCACACTGTGAGGCTGCGTTTGCCTCCTGACTTTGATCTTACCTGCTGAAGCTGACCTCACTGTTGTGTCAGGCTCTCTGCATGGCAGCTGAGGATCAGAAAGCATCAAGGAAAAAAAAAAAAAAAAGAGGAACAGAAAAATGGGAAATACCTTGCAGTTGAAGACCCTCTGTGACCCAAAATAGCCTCTAATCCTCCATTGCTTGTGAGGTTCTGAAAGGTCAGCAGCCACACAGGCCTAATGCGCTCATTATGCAAAACTCTTTCTTTCCTGAGCTTTCATGGCAATGGTATAGTCACAGACTACTGCCAAACTGTCCCCAGCAGGCTATTTTCAGCATGTATGTGTTCTTCAGAACTTGCTATCTGAACTTCACAGAAGTCATTTGACTTGGTTTCTGTTTCTGGATTCTTCCTTCTATGCTCACCTTTCTTGCCCATATTTGTGTGCTGGCTGAGGTAAGCAGCCACGTGCTCCACCACAGCTAGCATCCTTTGTAAGGACCTCCATACTCTTGGGGCACATCAAGGAAGGTCCAGGCACACAGAGATCAGTCCCTTCTGGGTTCTCATGTGGAGGGTAAAAGTGTCTCCAAAGTTCAACGAGCTTGGCTTGAAGGCAACTGCCTACCGACAGCTCCTGTGGCAATGAGGGAATCTCAGGTGCCCAGGGTATTTCATGAACCAGAGCTCAAAAGCCAGATAGTGCTAGGTACTTCCTCAGCAACGGGGAGCTGGGTTTCTGAATTCATATATTTGTTCCTCAGTCTCATTTAGCTCTTGTACTATGTGCTGGAAGAGGACATTCCAATCCCACCCTATGCCTTTATTATGTGTTAATGCCAGTATAATGTGAACCTGATCCTTCATTGGTGACTCCTGGTGCTATTGTTGAATGAGTCATTTAAATAAGATTAATATTTGGCTAGTTGTTGGCACACCTTTTAGGCTGATTCTCATAACATGAAGTTCAGTTCTGAGCAACCTTCCCAATGTGACTAAATTCATTTTCATTACTCTACCACAGAAGCGTTTCTTGTCCTTCACATCACCTGCTAACTCTCCTCTCGTGTTCAGCCAACCTGTGACACTCTATAATCCAGTGCTTCTTCAGTGGCAATAACACTGAAATTCAACCACACAAGATCAACCATTTAAATAAATAGTTCTGACTACTTTCAAAGAACTCACAATCCAAAAGGCTTTCACTGCCACTCACTGCTGAACCTCACCAATTATGCTCACCTAATTATGCAACGCTTTTCTTCCCAAGCCATTGCACCTGAAGTGCTGCTTATACTGAATTTGAAGTACTGGGTGCTCTCTGAGGAGGTCTCTGTGAGGTTGCCACGTGGTTCCTGATACCATCCACTACCGTTGCTATTTCCTACTTTGTTTTGGAGGCAATACCTGAAGTGCTAGAGAGGATTGCATCCACAACACCACAAGAAATAAAAATCCAACAATTCTCTTTTTGGATATGGGAACACTGGAGCAAAGCAGTTAACCCAAAATCTCATTCTCATTTCTGGGCAATGTGAGAACCACTATGCAGAAGTCCCAGACCCTTCTCCTGGCTGTGAAAGCACACTTCTTGGAAAAAGAATGCTAGGGAGGTGGTCCAGGGGAAAATACTTGCTGCTGCTAGCTTCTTTGGGAATTACTTTGTTAGAGATAAGAGTTCTCAAAAATATTGGAAGAGGGCAAGCCAATTTTATTAATTAAAAAATTATGTTAGGGGAGAGATCAAATATGATAATGTGTGTGGTGCATGTGGGCATGTCTGCATGCATATATATATATGTATGTATATGTGTATGTACATCTACATGTGTTTGTATACATATATCCTTTCTACCTAGTTGAAGTATTCTAATCAGTTTCACTGCTTCATTCTTTTATTTCTAGGTGTGTTTTGTTTTGTTTTGTTTTGTTTTTAATATAAAACAAAAGTGGTCATTCCACAGACTAGAGTCAACAGGACCTTTTCTTGGGCCTTTTGATGTTGATTCAGAGTGCACTGGGATTTTCTAACACGTCAAAGACAGCCTCTGCACATACAGGCAAAATAAACCAGTGTGCCAGTGAAGTCTTATTTTGAGGATTTAAATGCTAAGGACTTAAAGCTTTTTACTGATTTGCAAGGTACAAATTTCATCCACAAAGCTTTACAATGTACAACAAAGTGGTACCGTAGCAAAATGGAAACACAAGTGTACCTCTTCTCACTTGTCCTTAAGCGTCTTACCCATTTGAACTCACATTTCCTAAAAAAAGATTACAATTAGGAAGAAGCAGATTAGATAGAATTGAGTGGCTCAGCTGATCCTGACATATATTCTGATAGGTTTTGTGTTTCTGGAAACAGCTATTCAAGAGAGTTAGGGCTCCTTCCTTTAATGGAGACTCTAGGTCTATAATATCAGTTGGGTTGTCTCAGAGCACCTCACTCACCTTGTGGGCAGGGGGCCCAACTCTAACACCAAATCACAGAGAGAAGTATAGGAGGAACAGTCCAAAGGAATAAAAAAAAAAATAAATAGAACGACCTTGCATGGCCTTCCTTACACAGAAGCTCAGGAAGGACTGGACCCACCATTCTCACAGATTCCTCAGAGTCACAGTTCCTACCTCCTGCCTTCACACTGATTCTTGCTGAAGAACACCAAATTTTACCATGCAGACAAGTTTTCACAGGATAACTTCTACCAGCTGAGCCACTGCTGGGGAGCAGAGGGCATCCCACACTTTGAATGCTCAGGCCCTTAGTATCAGTAGGCCAAGCATTTTCTCCCAGCAGGGCAATTTCCCTTGCATGTTCTCCCCTGTACTTATACTATGGTTCCTCTGAAAACCATAAACCTCTACAGCAAGTGCTAGGATGATTTTTTGCCATTTTGATAGCTATCAGTAGTCATTAGTAAACAAATACTGAATCCCCCCCTCTAACTGTTGAATCTTTTGCATTCATCTTAAAGACACTATTCATTTCTCAACTTTCTTTCCTGCCAAGATTTTTCTAAGACAACAATTCAGTACAAAATCTTAATTATTCTATTCCTCTTCTATTCCTAATCTTAGTAAGCAGTAGTGGCTGAGGTTTGGAAATTATTTTGAAGAGTTAGTGACAAGTCCAGAGGATCTGTTGGTTGGAGGTGCAGCAGAGAGTTGTTAGCCTCCAGCTAGTCACTAATCCCCAGGAAATGTCTTCTCTGCAGTCAATACGGCTCTTGCAATGAAAAGGGTTATATAAGAGCAGAGTATTATTATGAGGTAAGAAGAAGAGGGGAAAAAAAATATATATATATATGTTTTTCTGAGGGTAGGTACCCTTAGAATTAAATTTGGTTTTGATTTCCTTTGCCTAACACTATTGAACTTCAGCAGAATGAACACTGGGTTGCTTTAAACCATTGCTTCCCTCATATGTAACTCAGTTTGTACAGGCATGTATTTTTATTTTTTTTTATTTTTGTTTCTCTGAATACTGTTTATTTAAGTAATTGTTGGCTCTTTTCCTGTCCTTTGTTGACCCCAGGAAACAACTTTTTTATGTGTTTCCATTCTGGGATTTCTATTATCTACTGACTTGAGCTGGGTGTACTTCCGTGAAAAGACCCAAAAGAGAAGGAGAGAGAGCTGAAGTTGCTCTTGAACTAAAGTCAATTTATCTTCCAGTCTGAGACCCAAGAAAACCATCACTTGAAGCAAAGCACTTAGAAGGTAGTTAAAAAACCTACTTCCTAAGAACAAATGGGGATGCAGTGCTATGTTATCACCTTTATGAAGTTACAAGAGGTGATTTTACAATTTGGTGGAAAGAAGTCCTGCTGTTAATTAGTCACATTTATTTGACAAAAAAAGTGGGGGAGGGTGAAAAGGGGAAAGGAAGTTGGGAAAGCAAAACAGAGCAGAAGGGAAAAAATCTTTATGATGAGGTGCTCGGCAGGATGAAGGAACAAAAGGAAGGCTTTCTGCCTGTCTCCTGATATTTTCCAACTCAGCAAAAAAATCCATTGTGTAGCTTAAGGGGGAAAAAAAGTTAAAGTTGAAAGCTTAGTGTGTGAAAGCAACTGCTCAACCATTGTATAATATGGGCTAATGTAATGTCACTGTTTCCCCATGATGTAAGTTGCAATTTTTGTTCCAGTTGCTGTGGTCAATGTTATCGCTTTCACTTTTCAAAAGGGGGTAAAGGGGCGCGTGAAGATGGTATTTCTCTATACCCAACCAGCCCTTCCCCAGTCCGAAACAAATACTTCTGTTAGGAAATATCAGTGTTGACCAGATGTCACTGACTTTTTTTTTTTTTTTTTGCATGTGTCCCTTAACAGCTGGCAAGAATATCAGCTCAAATTATTCACCACAAGCACACTCTTTCTGTTTGTCTCCAGATAAAGGGATTTGAAATCCTGGTTGTCAGAAAGGGATGCTGAAAACTGTGGAATGGATTTTTTGGGCAGAGGGAATACTTCCTGAAGATCTTTTAAACCAGTCGGGGATGGTCACAACTAGTATATAAAACGAAACAGATCCGTTAGGGTTGGCAATTCATGTCCCCAGAAACTGCTTTATCCAAGGATGTTTTCTTGGAACCACCGAGAAGTGGCTTGTTCATAACAGTCAGCAAATCTAAATGTAGCAACACTTTTCATTTCAGTCATGTCAGCTGAAAAATAAATAAATAAATAAATGAAATCATAGATGTGGTTACAGATGAGAAATATAGTGGGTAGATGTTAAATAGAGACTGCTCTGCATGGATGCCCTAGAATTGTTTTGGATGAGAGCCATTTGCCTTTTCTACCTTGTACTATTATCTCTACATCTCGCATGCAGATCAAGGGCACAGGACAGCTCTAGGCTTGCAGTGTGACTGCTCCATGCACAGCCCGGTGGCACAGGACTCGAGAGGTGGTGGTGGTGGTGATGTTCCACCTGAAACCACACATGGGCAAGTGCAGCTGTGCATGGCACAGAACAAGCTCTCATTTCTCCTCATAGGTCACGAGCAATGGCTCTTGTCACCCATGTCAGTGAGGACCATTACCTTCTGCCTAACTATAATCTCTTCCTCTTTCCCTTATATGTACAGTTGTATCTGCTTTTCTCTTCAAAACTGTCATAGGTAGCTGAGGGTGTAGACATTAAAGCTGTGTTCTTCCCCAGTTATGCCTCCATCACAACAGTGTGTTTTCAGTATACAACCAATCAACAATTATTAAGGAGCTTGCTGCAGGAAAATCATATCATGATACTGTTATTGTTAACATTATCTTCAGATGATGGAAAAGCCAAAATCAGATGAGGATAGCTATGAGTTTCTGAAAACTCCCAGACAATGAGAAAGCAAATCTCAACTTAAGCTCTGTCTCTAAACCAGAATGAACCACGGTTTTACTTAATGCTGCATCTTGTCTTTGGGGATGATCTCGAATAGTTACTTTAGTAGAAAGAAGCAAAGATTTTTAATGAACAATGAGGACACCAACTAGCCTTTTGAGAATATGTAACGCATAACTTGTCCTGCATAGCTAATGGTTATGTTATGCTTCAGCAAATTAGGGTTTGTATGCTTTCATTTATCCTCTGTAATGTAGCTGCAGAGATCTCCACTATTGGTATGAGCAACAGCCCTTTTCTAAAGCCTGCCAAGCTTTTGAAATGACATCAGAGTTCAGAGGCACTAAATACCACAGGCGAACTACATTGTGGTTTCAGGTACTCTTTTTCAGGTACTCTTTTTACTACTGGCCTTTTCCAGCAAGCATGTAGAACTCTATTCACTGCTCTATATGTTATTGTGTTCCCTTTAATAAGTAAACCCTAGCATTTTCTTATGATATGGAAAATTTTCCACATGGCTCATCACCTCCACTGTCAATCTCCTCAGCCTATTCATTTTCGTCCCTACCTGATTTGAAACACAGATCTGGGAACTGACTGTGTCTTTCTGACCATTTTATGATGTAGAAAGCTGGGGCTATAAGAAATCCTAGCCCCAAGTCATTTGCCATTGACTTCAAATGTGGCCAAGACTGCTTCTGTGCCTCCATTTTTTTGCTGAAAAATAAATTATACTACTTACCATTGTTTCTGAAGTGGATTTAGATCAATATGAAAATTAGATTGTTGTATAAAAATTAATGATAATTATTAGTGTATTTTCCATATTGTTTTCCATCAGACTATTTTGTTTGCTTCTCTTGATGGCCTCAAGGCACAGAGCAGATGTTTTCACTGAGCTGTCCTCAATGACTTTTAAATTACTTCATCATTGAAAAATGGCAGCAGTGCCAGCCTTTCTTGTAAGATTCAATCATCATTCCTCATATACTTTAAAAAGACCACTTCAGGGCCAAATATACGTGGCTTTGGAAGCACCATCTTCAGGTACGTCGTGTAAATGGCAAGGAGATGGAGAGGTAAAGACAGAGAGAGGGAAAAAAGAAAAAGAAAAAAAAAAAAAAAAGCAAGAGAAAACACAACACAGAGAGAAAGGCAAGAAAGCAAGCTTATTTGTGCACTTGAAAACCATTATAGCTTGGATTTTCCTCAACTATTGATGGCCTGAAACTCAAATATTAATTTAGCTTGATTCTTGAATCTGTTTTGCCTTAGAAATAACGGGAGAGTCCTTTATTAGAAAAAGGAAAATAATTCCTCAAATGTTTGACAATGGAATGTTACGGAAAACCTTTGATTCCCCCAACAGAAAACCTACTTAAAAAAAAAAAAAAAAAAAAAAAAAAGGACAAGTCATTAATCAGTAACAGCTGTTCCCAGCACCTGTTATTTATTCCAGTTATTAACACTTCCTTTAGCATTTCTGACAAAAAAATGGGTATCTTTCCTACCAAATGCACTGTGCTTCTTGGAACATCCTCAGTACTGGGTGGCTACCTTTGTTCTACAAGGTGCATTTGCAAATTACCCCAGTGTGCTAATGCAGCTTGCAGCTTTGTCACTTACAGGCCCTTTATTTTTACTGTAAACATAGGTTTAAAAAGCACTGAGCATCCATCCCATATCTGTTGCTGAAAGCTTGTGCAGCGTATGTTCTTGGACGTGCCCCAGTTAGCTGGGGATAGGGGCAAAGCCACACACTAAACCACAGAATGGTTGAGGTTGGCGGGGCTCTCTGGAGGCCATCCGGTCCAACCTCTGCTCAAGCAGGGACACCCAGAGCAGGTTGCCCAGGATAAGTGTAGGTAATGAGTGACCAGCCAGGCCATACAGGCAGTCAGATGGGGAGAGGACAGCCCAGAAGGGATAGCCACCTCACTGGGATGTGAGAGTTCCACTTTCACACCCTACCTCTGCCCCTGACTCTCTGATGGATGCTGTCTGTGATAATTAGGGCCACCTTCTTTCAAGCATACAGGTGCCAAAAGGTTCTCAAACACCAACACCTCCCTGTGTCTAATTCTCAATGAGGCAAATGGAAATTCAAAGGGCTTGCCCCCACAGCTGCCTCCTGCTCCTTCCCTTCCCAGCACAGGAGGCTCCAAAACCTCCTCTAGCACAGGAAAATAAAAAAAAAAAAAAAAGAAAAAAAGAAAAAAAGAAAAAAGAAAAAAAGAGCTCAGAGAGCAACAAACACTCATTGGGGCACCTTTCACCTGTACCCATTACCTGCAGGCTTCCAGCACCAAAGCCTGGGGCAGGGAAACTCCACTGTCAACAACCATGCAAAACTCTCCTTGTGCACATGCAGAAGTGAGCTCTGAAAGCCCAGCCGGCTCTAGCAATTGCAGTTTGAAAATCATATGATAGACACTAATGTATTTCTGCACAGAGTTAAATACATCCGGAGCAGTGCAGGAATGCAAGCATACCTGTGATAATTGCACTCTGTTACCTTTTTCTTTTTCCAGCTTTCTCTTTTTGCTTAATAAACGTCACTCAAATCTGTTTTGTGCTTGTTCTTAATTTAAACATTGAGACTTGCAATGGTTTCCTACCGCCATTAGGTAATATTTTGCATCTGAAAGCCACTGGTTTCATTTATGGCTGTGGAAGTTGTGGCAACATTTCTGTTGGTCTTGTGCTTTGTAACATAGTTTTAGTTAAAGGCATGCATGGGGTTGGATTTAGGAGAACACTGTTTAATACAGATAGATAAAGAAAGCAGTGTATTGTATTTATCGAAAGGAAATGTCAGCAGAACTTTATAGTCTGGTAATTAGATAACGCAGATAAGTCTGCCGAGTTTGTGTGCTCACAACTGCCATTCCAGATAACACTTCCTGAAGCAAATGAGAAGAACTTACACAACATTGTACATTTTTCGTGGCTCCTTTCTTCAAGCTGATATAGAAATTGGGAAAGAAAATTCAGATGCAAGCTACAACAAGTGCAATATGTTATATTTTTTGTTCTGAACAGTCCAGCTCACTTTGAGAGAGAGTGCCGGGCATCCAACTTTTCCAAAGACACCCGCAACCGCAGCAGCAGCAGCTGTGCCAAACCATCACCACTGTGGGCAAGGGAGCATTCCACGGTCCCTTTGATTCAAAACAAGGTAAAGCCAGAGCAAAGCAAGGGGCTTACATTTTTCAGACAGGTGGCCTTTGTAAACACCCATGTTTGCATATATGGAAAACCTCATAAAGAAAAACCTCCTAGTGTCTTGAAAAAGAAAACACGCAAGCAATAGCCAAATTGTCCTGGATGTAGAACTCAGGTCCAAGTACTGAAGGCCTCATTCTCCTCTATACAGTTTTTATTTTAAATGCAGATGAGGTATTTTGACTTTATGCTTCCTGAAAACACACCAGAGAGGTTATTACTGGTAAAGCACTAGCCTTTTACCCTAGGAGCTTACTTCTCATAATGCTTTGTGCCTTATGTAATTGGCTGTTCCTGAGGATTCCAGTTTTCCCTTGTACAGGTTACCCTTAAAAGTATTTTATGACATGTGGCCAAACCATGAAATTGGCTTGTGTTTAACACCACCTTCCTCAGGCCACTAACATGCTACTTATTAGGGCCAGGAGATGTGGTGAGGCGGAGAACTTAGCTTTAAAAAGTGTCACGTTCTAAAGCAAAATCAAAAGTAAAATAATACGCAACTTGTTAATAGGACTGAGTTTCCAGATTGATTCTATTTTTAAAATTAAAGAGGAAAAAAAAAAAAAAAAAAAAAAAAAGGAAGAAGAGGAAGAAAGGAAGTTTTCAGCTAACTTGCTGTCTGCCGGGAAACACTTACTTGTCATTTTGTTATCTTGCTTTAGAGAGAAAGTGAAACCCATAGGAGCTTTTCAAGAGTGTATTTCAGTTTACCATAACTGCAAAACAGCTTCTCCACTGAAAATAACCTTTTTAATAATAATAACTTGAAAATCTTGTGCAAAACTGTAATTTTCTGGCAGGTAAAAATTCTGGTTTGAAATGCTCACCAGCCCTCTGTAGTGCTCAGAGCCTGGGGGTGCTGGGAGCTGGCTGTAGAAGTGACTTTGCAGAGCATCCCTTCCTGACACTGAGAGCTGGTCAGAATTTCTCCTGCTCTGTCCTTTCCCATGGAAAGTGCTGTCCTCACAAAGTTCAAGTTTCATGTTACAAAAGAGAACAGAGGACACCCCCTCCCAATCCCTTCTCCTGCTCAGCCTTCAGCGTGCTGGAGAACCTCCCTGTGGAGATGCACGCACCAAGTTGTGTGAGCCCACACAACCCCAGTGCTCAAGCTTTGCCCAAGCAGCTGTGCATCTTCTGATTTATACCTGCATCTCCATAGCAGCACAACCGTGCTTTGGAGAACACAGTGGCATAAAGTCGCTTTTGCCAGCGCAGTTTAGATAAATAAACAAGGGAAGGGAATTTCTTTGCGCTGTACGTGACCTTTATTTCAACATAGCTGCATCCACACTGGCCATTCTGTTGCTGTAGTTTTGTACAAGGAAAAAGATCATCACGGTTTTATATAGTTTACGTGTTGAGCAAGCTTTTGTGTAAACAATGCCATGTTTATATAGCAGCCCCGAGCAGCTGGCATGAGTCTGCGCTGCCCATACAGCTACCCCACAGTTGACACACAACATTCCTCCTCCACACCGCGGAGCAAGCTTCAGCATGGTGCTAAGTGAGATGCTCTGGATGCATCTCTGCCGGGAAATTAAATGGCTCCTGGTCCCAGGAGCACGATTATTTGTGCTGGTGCATGGCTAGTGTCTTCCCTGCCACGCTTTTGTCCCTACAACAAGCAGCATCCTAGGCTGTCCTCAGGCACAGAGCAGGAGTCATCCCCAGTGTGGGTGTGAGCAGTCAGCTTGGGAGGTCAAAGTCATGTGGGTTTTTTTCTGAAAATCTGTCCCATAGATCACGTTATGTCTTTTCCAGCCCAGGTCTTGTTTCTCTGACTTGCACAGTAGGTAACAGAGACACCACCAGGTCTTAAGAGCCAGGTGAAATAAATGGCTCCGCAGGAGGGAAGGGAGCTGTGAGGATCCCCATACCACATGAGCAGAGGCTGATGGCTCTTTGGGCTCTGCTCTGCTCCCCACATGAATGCTGCCTCAGGTGGCATCTGTCCTGGGCCAGGGGCACACAGCACATGCCCTACGCACAGCAGCATCCAGCCCCCGCCAGCGTGTCTGCTTGCTGCCAGCACAGGGCTTACGCATCCTCCCTCAAATGATGGATGTTTCAATTGTGATAGGGGTCTTCATTCCATGCAAGCATCTCAAAGAGCTTTACAAAAATAGCTCGCCATCTCGCAGACAAGCAATCAGACATGCGGGGATAGGAAATAGCTTCACTCGCCTTGGAGGGTATTTCAACGTTCCCCACCGCCACAATATCCTCTTGCAAGTACCAGTGACCTTCTCCCTCCCAGCACAACCAGGAGGCCCCCATTTTCCTAAGGCCCTGGAAAGATTAAGTGACCCAGGTCCAAGGTTGCACAGGAAGTCTGGAAGGAGCACTGGAAATAGAAGGGGGCCCTCCTGGGTCCCTCTGCTGCTCCTTGACCACCAGACCATCCTTCCTCTCCCAAGGTCACTCATCGAGCCTGTGGTGGAGCCAGGAATAGTACCCAAGTTTCCTGACGCCCAGGCCCTTGTGCACAAAGTACAAATATCAATTTAAAGCAATTTATAAACCCAGGTCTTGCAATTAAACCTCAGACACGCTGCCTGAGCCCGACGCTTCCTATATTTTGAAAGCTGTACGTGCTTAGCTTAAAAAGTCCCCACGCCAAAAACTTTGTGGGATGCCACTGCTTGCTTTCCAGGTAGGGGCAGAGTCTGGGGGTGCCCTCTCCAGTGAGAAGGGACACCCCTGTCCCAGGGGACGAGCCCCCAGGGAGGGACAGACGTGGCTAGAGCTGCCTCAGGCTTTCTCACTGCGTGGGTGCGTGCCACTGCCCCGGGGATGTGCTGCATCGGGGGGGCACGCTGCCACGTGCCCCCACAGCTCGTTGGAGCCTTTCCATTAATTTTAATGGGCATTGGATCAGGCCCTGAATTCTCAGCTGTTCTGACTAAATGGCCTCCCCAGGCCAGCTCTTCTCTCTTTTTAGACCGGGGAGGACTTTTGGACACCCTGCTGACAGGGGGGGGTCCTGCTGCTTTTTGGCAGCCAACCGGCCTTCTGCCTGCACACGGGGCTGGGCAGACAGGAGCTCACAGCCACCTGCGTGACCTCCGTGCACTGCTCAAATTGTCCTTTTTTTCCCCAAAAAGAACCAGGTGCTAGTGATGTGGAGCAAGGATCCATCGCTCCCGGCTGCACACCTCAACCTGATCACCAGGAGCCGCTGTATATGTGTGCAGGTGTGGGGGACTTGGTAACTGTGTGAGAAATAAATCCTGCATGTGGTAAGAGCCCCAGCTCTGCTCAGAATAGAAGCTGGAAAAGCCATTCAGCTCATCTGCGAAGCTGTCGTTTCAGAAGGGGCTTCAGAAGGGCAAGACCCTGCTCTTCTCTTTGCCCACAGTACTTTTTCCCTCATTCCCCAAACTCAGCACATCTAGCAATTCTCACACTGGGACAAACTGAGCTTTCTGAAGACATTTTATCTTCAAGCAAAGTTGCTTAAAAGCTGATGCTGTGCCTCTTCACCAGATCAAGGAGCTCCATGCTTCTCCGGACCTTTACCTGGCAGTACGTTGAAGTTGTACTTGCATTAGCACTGAAGACCTGATGTTATCACAGAGGCACTCCACCATCAATGGCTTCCACTTGTGACTGCTGTTTATACAGAAGCAGCATTAAGAGGTCCCAGCTGAGACCCTGGCACTGACTGTGCGCAGTGCAGCAGAGCATGAGGCAAGTTGGCTCTGAAAAAGCTTAGGAAGAAGAGGAAACAGAGAAATTAAGCAATTTGCTCAAGGGTGGAAAGCAAGTCAGCAGCAGAGACAGCAATAAAACATGCCCGAGCACATATGTTTGTCCAACCTGGGCGATTACATTGCTCTGAGCACCCTGCTGCCATGCACACTGTCATGCCTGGGTCACTGTGTGATTTATTGACTGATTATCGGCAGGATGTTATGTGACCATCCAGCTTGAAAATGCTGTTCAGACCGTCACTCACAGGCTGCCTTTTAGTACCTCATGTCACTGTCTGTATGAAAACCTTCCCTAAAAAGACACTTTGGGATAAATTAAGAGGACATATACCCTGTTGGGTCACTTTGTGGGCAGTGAGTTGGTAGATCTTGTCTAAGGATTGGCTTAGTGAGTAGGCCCTATAGATGGACAAGCCCCTGCAGTCAGTGTGTTTTCTACTAACCCCACAGAGAAGTACAGTTCTAGTTGTTCTCACATTCCTGTACATTAAAATAAGGTGAGCACGTATATAATTTAGATACAGATCACCAGTTGCCATTATTGCTTGATTACTTGTGCTACCCCATCCTTTGCATTTAGGATAGCATCCACATCCACCTCCACTGAAGTGAATGGGAGCGTACTATTTTCATCAGCTCCCAGAGGCTGTGAGAGGTGGCCCACAACAAATGGGGTGGGATTGGCTTTAATGGGTCAAAAAAAAATTAATTATTTCCCAGATTTTCCTTCTTTTTCTTGAGATGGAAGAACACTTTGCATGTTTCCAAAGGGTCTCTGCTAACTAACAAGTACAACCCAAAGGAGAGTTAGTTAGGGCAAACTAAACAGCCTAAGGAATTTGAGGCCAAGCCAGGGGATGGGGTCACACACTGCCTCAGTGTGATGGCAGCAGGCACCAAGGGCAGAGCTGAAACTAAAGACACAACTGGTACTTTAGGCAGGTATCACAGTCAGGAGAGTTGTGGCCATCAGTCAACTCAGTGTCCCCTTTTCCTGGGGAGGGAAGGGCCAGCCCCAGGCTTGTGTTACGGAGGGAGCTCAAGTCCCATGGATGGGTACCGGGAGCCTCAATGGGCATGCCCTGGGTGTCCCAAACTCCCCTGGACTCCAGGCAAGTGTATGAGGTTGCAAGAAATGAAGAGCGGAGTCAGGACAAGCCCTGTGCCTGTATTGCAAAGGAGCGCATCTGCATGGCTCTTCCTTGGGAAATGGTGCCGTATGTGTTTATATATACACAGCCCAACAGGACTGAGCAAACATTACTCAAGGTTTTGACAGACGTTTGCCTTTGGGATAAGGGTGAGCATGACAATGGGGTCAACAGTTCAGAAAGTCAGGAGGGGAAAGAAGGGTCTACACAGAGGAAGTTGTTCCCCACACTCTGCGATAGGTATTGGTCCTGCCCCATCTCCCCATGAGTCCTCAGAAACCTGTCAGGTATCCAGTCACAAGGTTCAGTCCAGTTCATCATCAGTTATGAAATAAACATAGCACTTTGTTTATCATTAATAATATTTATTTTGGAAAAATATTTTAAAAATGAATTTCTTCATTAACAAAACGGTAAAAAAAACTCAAATAACATTTGCACAATATTCCATAAATACATTTATATACAAAAAAATATAGTCACATAGACCCGAAGTGCCTTTGTACATATTTACCAAAAAATTTAAATTATAAAAAAATGGACATCACAAAATACTCAAGCTTTACAATTATCATGAAAATATTTTTACAGATTCAAAAAAATAACACACTTTTTCCTCACCTAGTAAAAACACATTTTAGTATCAAAAAAGACAATAAAGGCAGTGTTTGTGTCTCTAATTCAAGAAAAGACTGGCTCATAAGAATCCAAAATATACACTTCAGGCAGTGCATGCTTCTTATGTAGTAATTAAGTCCATTCATTTAAATATATATAGAAAAGCAACTGACCATAGTGCAATGATAAAATTCATAAAAGGCAGTGCAACAGTAATCCTTGAACACAGACCCTTGCCTGGTGTCCATCTTGTTTCTTTATTTTGCAGTCACTTTGCTAACTTCAGTAGAGAACCAGCTCAAGCCTGAATTTAGTTTCTCAGCAGCAGTCAGTGAAGGAATCTATCTCCCATTCCTCTTTCAGCAGCATTCATTGGGGCACGTCTCCTTTGAAATTGTTCTGAACAACATCTTTGCCATATCATGTCTATTTTACACCTGTTGGGAGAAAACAAAGAGACCAAAAGAGGTTAATAAACGGTAAGAAGAGGACAGTAAGGCTGCAGAGGTTCAGGACGTCACCTTCATGCCAAGTAAGAACAGGCTCCACATGAAACATATGAAGGGGTGAGTCAGTAGACCACAACCGCACTATAGCTGTACTCTAGCCTGAAAAAGTCACTGTCCCTCTAACACCCACTGGGGCTTATCTTAATCCAGAGCAAGTTTTTACAACATCTGCAGTACCATAAACTCAAGGCAGCCAGATTTCAGCAGGTTCAAATCACTGTGGCAGCACGGAGAAGAGTTTGGCTGCCCCGACATGCGTTGGATGGGGATCACGCACCATGTTTTGTCTGACTGCCAGGTGGGATACTAACCTCAGTTGCTATGATGCACTCATCTTTCTCTTCTGATATGACGTACACCGACTGGTACTTTGTGTCCTTTGAAGTGGAATATACTGAATCTGGCCGTTTTCTTTCAGAAGTATCACTACTGAAGACAAAGACAGACAACATAGGTCAGATGGCTGTTGCTTAACGCTACCTCTAAGACGCGCACCCTTCAGAGTAAAGCCACCCCCAGCACTCAAGTATGAATGATACCTTTTTAGCTGTACTGCACTTTTCTCCTCTGCCTCTGAATCATACGTTTCACACTTGGCTTCACATTTGCCATGCTCCTCTTTAACAGAGTCCTCATTCTTGAGTTCATGCACCAAATTGTAATCCACGGATGGGTATCTAACTTTGTAGCCATTTTTATCAGAGTTATCACTGTGAAAGTCTACTTTCTTATTTGTGTTTTTAATCTGAGTGGCACCAATGACACTTATGGAAATGTCCTTCTCACGCTGGCAGTTTGCCAGGTTGTTCATGGTCTCTGTTTCACTCCTGCAGGCGTCTGGCTGGTGGTGTCTCTTCTGCACCTTAAGCCTGATGCAGACGACCACGGCGGCACACCCCAGCAGCAGCATGAGGACCAGAATAATCCCGGCACACACCGCGATCCAGGGGAACTGGCCGTTCTGACCCTCCGTGTACTTCTCGGTGAAGTCAACGATCACCGGTCCCTGAGGTGGCTCTGGGAGCAAGAACTGGCAGTTGAGCCCGCCGTAGCCCCGAGCACACTCACACACGTAGCGGTTGCTTCTCTCATGGCAGGTGGCCCCATTGTGGCAGGGGTTGTGCTCGCATCTGCTCACTGGGGTGCTGCAGTTCTTCCCGTTGTATCCGGGGGGGCAGGTGCAGGAATAGTCATTGACTCCGTCCTGGCAGGTCCCTCCATTGACGCAGGGGAAGGAGGCGCAGTCGTCCACGTTGTCATCACAGTGTCTCCCAGTGAAGCCAGCCTGGCACTGGCATATGTACGAGTTCCCCAGATCAACGCACTGGGCTCCTGCAAGGCATTAAGGGCATGAAGGCTAAGCGGGCTGTAGTCACACCCTCCCTGCAGTGTGCCCTGAGTGCTGCTCTCAGGGTCACCATCTCAAACCGCAGCTGAGAAAAACTTCCCTTTTGAGAGGTTAGCCCCATCTTTGCCAAGTCTGAGCCACCATAAAAGTATGTGTTTTTTAAAAGTAAGGTATTTCTTAATCAGATCTGTTTTTTATTCACCATCCTATTCCCTTTTTGACATTTCATTTAGCTGTGACAATGAAGCTAGTCCAGATCAGGTTCACATCACAATCTCACCTTACAGAGGTAAAGTGGCACTGAATAAGGAGGACTGCATTAAAGAAAATCTTCACTACATTAGTCAAAGCAGGAAGATTACTATTGCCAGATTATAAGTAATAATAATACTTAGTATTAGTATGGCATTTCGTATCCATAGGTCCCAAAGAGTGTCTATAAATCATTTAGAAGTATAATCCTCCACAGTTTAAGGCATGAAGCTTCAGGCAAAGTTACCCCGCCACAGTGACCCCTTAAGAAAACATTATCTGTAGCAGTGACCCATGCCACACCATTACTTTTAAGTCACCAAGTCAACCATTGACATGACATAGCCCGTGGTTTGTCACTGGGCTTTATTATGAACTCCAGACCAGTAGCCAAAGCAACTGGATGATCTCCTTTCAGAAGGTCACTGTAGTGTATTTGGCCTTACCATTAGCACAAGGGCTGGAACTGCAGTAATCAATTTTCTTTTCACAGTTGAACCCAGAATAACCCAGTGGGCAGCGGCAGCTATATCCCCCGTCAGGGTTGTCAGTGCATCGCCCACCGTTGAAGCATGGTCCATCAGCACAGGTCATGGCGCTCAGCTCGCAGTTTTTACCATAGAAGCCCGGTGGGCAGGTACAAGAATAGCTGTTCTCAAGATCCTGGGGAAAAGACATGAGAAATGTTCAAAATATGTACCTGAAGTTGCTTTGAAATCCAGAAATGGACTTTGAAAAATCAGCAGGACTGACATTAACTCGCCCCTTGGGGTTTCATACATCACAAGTGACTGAGACTTACAGTGCAGCTTCCACCGTTCTTGCAAGGGTTGGCATCACATTCATTGATTTCAATCTCGCAGTTGGAGCCTGTGTACCCAGGTCGGCAAGAACAAGTGTAGCTCCCCTGACCAGTGTTTGTGCATGTGGCACCATTCTTGCATGGCTTGTGGTGGGTGCAGTAGTTCAGGTCTGTAAAAGATTTAAAAATAAATAAATAAAGAGAGAAATCTGTCAAGATACTTGCTGCTTTGCAAAGTTAGGCTAGCACAGATGAGCTGGAAATAGCAGCCTGCTTTCTGCATTTTAAGACAGATCCTCAGGCAAGGACTGAGAACTTACCCTGGTTGCAGAAAAGGCCACCCCAGCCTTCCTGGCAGTTGCACTGCCACGGTTGCTGACAGGTACCATGCAGGCAGCCTGGGTATCGGATGCACTCATCACAATATCGCCCCTGCCAACCCACTCTGCATCTGAAAAAGAAAAAAAAAAAAAAAGAAAAAAAAAAAAGTTGACAACAAAGTCTCGTCAGATTTAGACTTCTCACATTTGGAAACCCTATCGCAAACTCTGCAAACACACTGATGCCAGGGATCAGGTTTCCTAAAAGCCTTCAGTGATCCTTCATCTGAGAAAGTCACCGAGTCCAACCGTAGCATCAGCTTTCATCAGTCCCAGCTATTTCTTCCACTTCCTTAGACAGATCCACAGTTGCAGGTAGTTAATTTGTTTACTCTAATAACAAACAGCTAAACCTTACACACAGCACTGAAAACTCGTAAGGGTAGTATTAATGGCACTGATGTTTGACTTGTAGATTAATACTTTGATCTGGCATCACCTGGATTTCTCAAATTACCATCTAATATGAAGAAAGGCATTTAAACTGACCCTCGAAGGACCGATGGCTTTTTAGCACCAGAGCATTGAAGTTAAAGACAAAGAAGGGGAGGGTAGTGGAAAACTTACTTGCATTCCCCAGGTTTGTCGCAAAAGCCATGCTGCTCGTCACATCCAGGCAAACAAATCGCTGTAAACAGACCAAGGAGGGAGAGGCATAAGCTCCAGGGCCGAACGCCTCCCTTTTCAAAGTCCCCTCCTGAGAGCACCTTGTGGGTGGGGAGCCAGCCCCTTTTGCTAGGTCCAGGCAGTTAATAGCAGCTGAGTTAATCTCTGGAGCCTGCAGGAGTATTGATCTCGCCTGGTAGCTGGGCACTTTACTTATCGCCAGGGATGAGCATTCTTCTTAATACAGTTGCACACAGACAAAAGAGGGCTCACAATTGCTGCCTTCCCCACAGCCCCTCGCCCCCCTTCCCTTCCCAGCGAGGGTCAGAAGTCCTTTTTTCCAATTCTATGCACACAGCTCCACCTCTTAATATCCCCCGAAAGTGTGTGTGCAGATAAGAGTGGACAGCTGGTGTGCAGGGTGCCAGTGCAAGACAGCTGCTCTATTGTCTATTCTCTCCCAGCAGCTGCCCCACTGCAACAATACCCCCGGCCCCGGAGCCAATGGGGCCGGTGCCGGCGGCCGGGCAGCCTATCCCTGCCCACAGCTAATCTATGGCACGCGCGTGATTTCGCTGCAAAAACTTTTTTTCTTATTCAAATAAATAAGTCTAAAGTTCTTCCTCCCTCCTCCCCCCCCTCCCCGCCCCGCTCGGAGCAGGGGCGGGTGGGTCCGGGCATGGTAAAGAGGTAAGCGGGCCAGCGGGAGGGAGGATGAGGGGAGGGAAAAAGGGACTTCTGCTCATTACTTTGCCTGGTTATGGAACTCATTAAGCAGGCACTGCAAAGTTTTAATTCAACAAAGCCAGCCGGAGACAATGGCATGCGAGGGGAAGGGGGGTGGAGGGGAGAAAGAATCAGTGCTGATAATCGGATCGCCTCAAAGTTGGAAAGAATGGAGCCGAGGGCAAGTAGACGGGAAGCAATCTGCCACTGGGAACTCGGCTTGCTAACAGGAAAACATTCTTTTTGCATGCACACATAAACACAGCTCCAGCGCCTAGCGGGTTTTTGCTGCTGCTGTGCGCTGTGTTTTCTGAGACGGAAAGCAGAGCAGCACGCACAAGGAGTCAAGAAAGATGGACAGCGTTCTGCTTTGCTGGGGGAAGAGCGGCAGTGCACAGGCATCTAAAAGTGCTGACATCCCCGAAAGAGCTCGTTATCAAAATGCTTCCTTTTTCCCCACCCCTTGACATAGCCGGGATAGGCACTTTTGATCATGGGAAAGGTTGTAGATCCTATTTAAAACACTATCAAAGGAAATGCAAGCCCCTTTGCCTGCTGTTTATTGTGCAACATCGTACCATGAACTCCTAAAAGCATCTCAGCACTGACAGTGTGAATAATCAATCTGAGATTATTTGATAGCAGCTCAGCTGAGACCACAGTGTAGGTGGGCTTTAAAAAAAATATAGAAAAGAGAAAGGCTGCTTTACAGACTGTAGCTGCTTCCCCTCAGCCCACCTGGCCCTCTGATGAGTGGAGGGGAGCACTCAGTGCATCATCTGCCAGTGTACTTCAGACATGTGTACACACAAACAGAGAATGCCATCACACACCGCAGCAGGAGCTCCGCGTGTATGTTTGCCTGTATGCTGCTAGGTGTCTACAAAGGGGGGTAACCTCACAAAAACTGGGGATACCTGACATCTCTGGCTACCTGTGCTCTCTGTGATCTACTTACTGGCCCAGCTTTTCCTGCTGTATCAGTACACCACATTCCTGAACAATTTCAGGCTCACTTTAAAACTCATGCCCCGTGTCCTGTTCTGTCAGTAGCAATGAACACGGCAATGCCACAGGAGAGCGATGGGGAAGAAGCTGACCTGTGGCTCCAGGTGCAAAAGTGTCTGTCAGTGGCAGCATGTGAGTACCCCAGATGAGAAATCCTACAGGCCACAGGACATATCTTGGCTCTCCCACTACTTTTTTCGATACAAGGTGACAAGACATCGGACTGCAACAAGCCTACCATTAGGCCTGCCACACGGATGTTGCCGAGGCCTAACTTCCTTCCCTGGAGCCACATACCCCATAATTACAATATCAAAGTACCAAGGTTGAAGGGGTGGCTAGGTGTAAAAAGGAGCCCTGAAGCATTTTAATGCATCCTCAAGCAACTGCTGAGCATTCTGCCACCAGATTTGACAACTGCAATGAATGAGCAAGAGTGTGATGTCGGCACTGACATTTTACTAGCTCGAGGTGGAGCTGCCTGAGTTAACTTTCTGTGGTAAGGCTGAGGACCCCCTGTCCCCCACACCAGGAAAGCCTGCACACAGCACCCTCCACGCGCTCCAGCTCGGTTCCCCCTCTCCCGTGGGGCCTGATGTCAGGGAAACACCTCCAAGAGAGCTCAGGGGACACGGCCGCACCCGGCGCCCAGGGGGACACGAAGGTGGACACTCACGCTCAGTGCAGTACTGGCCCTTCCAGCCTGGGTTGCAGACTTTCTCGCCACGCTCTCCGCAAGTGAAGTGACCGAAGGCATCGTCCCGGGGCCGGCAGAAGACGGAGCAGCCTTCTCCATAGTAGTGCTCGTCGCAGACAAAGCGATACGAGTACTTCAGGTCAGTGCGGCCGCTGCTGTGCAGGTCCTGGGACCACTCCTCGCCCACCGCCAAGTGCCTCTGGGTGGCCAGGCGGCTGATGAGGCGTTCGGGGTTTTCTGCATGGAGAGGGGAAGTGTGATCAGGGCGCCCGGAGAGGGCAGGGGGATGCACACAAGGGGGTGTCTGGCGGGATGGGGACCGCGAAGACGGGGTGAGGGGAGGTGGCTCTGGGGAGGGGTCCGTGGGGGGGCGGGTACCTGTGGTGAGGTCGTCGGGCGAGTCCGTGTGGAGAGCCTCGATGATGAGCGAGAAGGTGCCCTGCGGAGACAAGGGGCAGAGACAACCCGCCGCGACGGCGTGAGCGCGGCCGGGGCCGGGGGGCAGCACCGCCGGCCCCCACCCCGACGGTCGCCCTCCCTGACACCCCCCCTCGCCCCCCCTCACTTACGGGCCAGGTGAAGCCGAAGGGGAAGCGGATGGGGTTGCTGAAGGCGGGGTCGGCGCCGCCCGCCCCGTCGGGGACGCTGAAGGAGTTGGCGCCGAGCACGGGGGTGATGGCGCTGCCGTAGGTGCAGGGCGGCTCGGGGGACACGCTGGCCTGGTAGTGCTTGAGGCAGACGCGGAAGAAGGTCTTGCAGTCGCATTGCTGCAGCCCGGCGCCGCCGGGGCCGCCCCCCCGGCAGCAGTTGCGGTTGCTGAGGAGCCCCTTCTTGTTGACGAACTCCTGCAGCTTCAGCTCGAACACCCCGGAGCCGGACACCTGACGGGGACGGGGACAGGGGCCGTCAATCCCCGGAGCGGCCCCGTGCCCCGACGGCTGCCCCCTGCCCGCTGCCTCCCCCCCGGCCGCCGCGGGGACCCCCGAGGGGGCGTCCGGGTCCCCGTCCCCCGTCCCCTCGTCCCCCCTCACGTACCTGGCGGCGGCACGGCAGCACCGAGAGGAGGGCGAGCGCCAGCAGGAACCGACCTCCCATGTTGGAGGGGCAGCTCTGGTGCCCTCGCGTTCCTCCCCCTTGTCTTGTCTGCCGGGGGGGGAAAGGGGGAAAGTGTCTCTCGGGGGAAATTAAAAATAATAATCACGAAGCGGCCAAAGCCGCTCGCCCCAGCGGAGCTGGAAGAGTTACTGTCACGGTCTCCTTCTTTCAGGAGCGTCTTTGACTTTTTTTTCCCCCTCTGCTGACACCTCTGGGTGTAGCCTGTCGCCGACTGACAGCTCTTTAGGATGGCAAAAATAGAAAAAAAAAAAGAAGGAAAAAAAAAAGTTTACGATTGATCTGCTAAACTCTTTCTTTCCGAATCCACGGTGCTCCTCCTTTTCGCCAGGAAAAAATAAAAATATCAAAAATCAAAAAAAAAAAAAAAAGCAACTTAATTCCCAACAGAGGCAGAGAAAAGTCTTGCCGAGGAAGATTTGAAAAAGACAAAAAAAAAAAAAAAAAAAAAAGTCGGGGCTCTGGAAATCCCTGCCGAGGCGGCGGCGGACGAGGCGGCAGCGCGGTAGTTCCCGGTGCGGCGCGGTGCGGGAGCGGCTCTGCGCGGCTGCGCTCGCCCTGCGCACGTCGGGGCTGGGAGGCGGCGAGCGGCGGCTTGCGGGTCACGTCGGAGCCTTGATCCCCCCCCTTTTTTTATTATTATTATTCTTTCTTTCTTTTTTTTTTTTTTTTTTTGCGAAAGAAGCGAAGCTCTCGTTCGTCGTCGTGGGCTTCCTTTTGTTTTTTAGAGGAATCCCGGCCAACTACAACAAGCTCGTGTCTCGACGGCGGCGGCAGCAGCAGCAGCAGCGTCCGCGGGTGCTCCTGCGGGGGGGCAGGGGGTGCCTGCTCTGCGCCGCGGCTCGGCGGCTCTCTCCGAGGGTGAAGCGCTAAGGATCTGCCTCTCCTTGGGCGCCTGCCTCCCTTATATCCCGCCGGCCGCCTGCATGCCTAATGAGATGCAAATGAGCAGCCCCCCAATCTGGCTAGAGCTGTCACAAAGGAGCCACTTTTCCAAACCCTCCTCTCAATGGATCGCCAAATGGTCAGTGAGCTGTAAAATGTGCAACCCTCCTCCCCCTCTCCCCTCCGCGCTCACAAAACGTGCTCATTTACATTCCTGCAAATTTGGTAACCACGAGAATCCCCCTCCTGCTCCGGGCAGAGGGCAGCACCCCCTCCGCACCGGGAGAACGAGCCCCCGGGGCCGCGGGCAGCGCCGCCGTGCCCCCCGAAAGTCGCCCGGCGACCGTGCCCCCTTCCGAGGGGCTTTAAAGGGAACGGGGGAGGCGGGCGGCAGCGAGGGAAATCCGATCCCTTTAAACTCACACCGCATTGCCCCCGGTATAAGCGGGATAATTGGGAGCGGGAGGGGGGGATGCGAGCGAACCCAGCCCCGGCTCGCCCTGCCCCGGGCTCCGCTCGCAGCACCCGTCCCGCCCGGCACGGGCACGGGGGGCTTCAGGGGTCCGGGGGGCTTCAGGGGTCCGGGGAGCCGGCGGGCTCGGGGAAGCCGGCGGTGCCCGCTGCCCGCCGTCCCCGGGGGGGTCCCGGGAGCGGGGCGCTGCGGGTCCCGTCCCCACGACCACCGCTGGCGGAAAGAGCTCCCCGCTCCTGCCGGGTCCTACACCCCTGTATGATTATTATCATCATCGCCAGCAACCTCTCTCCCTCTCTCTCTCTCCTCTCTCTCTCTCTCTTTTTTTTTTTTTTTCCTGCTTCAGCTTAGTAAAAAGTGAGTTTGGTGTGTGTCGTTCGCGTGGCTGTCATTAAGGCCGTTTGTTATTGTGTGAGGGCTGAATCAGTTAGCTCTTTGTGCTCTCAGCTGTATGGTAATGTAGACAGCACCTGCTCCCTGCACAATGCGAGGGAGAGAAAGAGCTCCCCTCGGCGCACGCTACTGCCTCTACAACAATGTCCGCACATTTTTTAAAGAAATCCCTTCCAGCACTTCCCCCCTCCGTAAAAAAAAAAAAAAAAAAAAAAAAACTAAAAGACTTTACACACCAACCGTCACCTTATTATTTTTTTACATATCCATCAGACACTAGAACTTTTGTTTTGACCTTAAAAACATCGAAAAGGAGTTTACTGGGGCGGTGAAAGAGGAGCAGAGATGATTACCCTTTGAGCAGCTTCTTAATGACGGATGGGAGCGGGGGATAAAAGTTTGAGGGCGACTCTGGCATGTCACTCGAAGCGGGGTTTTCCACTTTGTTGGGGCCCTCTGTTAAACACCTTCGGTAGGCGCAGGCGGATTCATTAGGATGCAAGGTGTAACTGTCTCTGTAAATGTCATTTTAATTGTAACAGATCATTTCAGCACAGATTAAGCTTGTGTGCGAAAGGAGAGGATTTGGCTACAATAACCTCACTGTAGGTATGCCGTGCTAAAAGCCTTATTATGGCGACTTTATTGGGTTGAAACGTGCATTTGCATGGCAAAATGTGACTTTCATTGAAGCAGATGTCTTGATCACAAATTATCTTACAATGCGCTAGGAAAAAAAAAAATCTTAAAGACTTCTTAAAGTAAAAGCACTGGGTAATACCAATTAAAAGAAAATCACTAATGAGTTCATTCAGCCCAGCTCTTCTTGACTGCTCCAGCACTGCGGCTGCCCACGTTCATCTGCGGGGCGTTTGCGGCACCCACCCCAAACCTAGGCAGGTACTTTATCAAGCAGCCAGCCCCTCTACCTCCCTTAAACCCAGTCGGGGCCCAAGGAGCCGTCTATACACAGGTACCGAGAAGAAGGGTCTTCCCCCCCTCCCCGCCCCATACCCTCTAGAGAAAGCTGAAATGTGCAGGAATGTTTGCTTTTCCCCCGCACCCGCGGCCGGGCAGCGCCGTGCCGAGGCTCTGGGCAGGCAGAGGCGAGGATGCTCTCGCCCGGGGACCGGGGTTGAAACCGGGAAAGCGGCCCCCGAAGCGGGCAGGGGGCAGGGGGCAGCGGGCAGCAGGCGGGCGCCTGGGCGCCGCGCACCCGGCAGTACGAACCGTAAATTACTTTTGCCACCTAGCGTCAACATCTTTCCGAGTGGCTTCGCCGCTGCTTCGCGAACTTGGCTGCAGGGTTATCCCCAGGAAAAGGAGAGTGTGGGAGGAAATTCACACAAAAAAATAAAAAAATAAAATCGCTTCGCATCGCCCCGCTCCGCTAGTGGGGGGGGGGGGGGGGGGGAGGGAGAGGAATATCTCTTGAAATTTGGAGGTGACCCGTCGGTGAGATGTGTTGTACCACCAGGGATCTTTTAATCTACGAGAGGTAGAAAGTTGGTCCAGTAGCATCCCCTTGCTTAAAAAAGTGGAAATAAAAAGTTACACGCGCGAGGGCTTTAACCTAGCGAAAAAAAAAAGCCCCGGAAAAAAAAAAAAAAAAAAAAACTTGCCCCCAAATCCTTAACAACCCCCCTTCGGTACCGGGTATTTGTTAAATTGACGTGGCACAGATTTCTCGATTACCGCTGCTGAGCGTGACTGAAAGGCGCCGTGAGAGCCGGCAGGATCCTGCCCACGGCGCTCATTCTTCTCCGGCTTAATTTATGCCACGCGATTCTGTATTGGGGAAATCAAGCAGAAAGCTCCTTTTTCTGCTTTTTTCCCCCCTCTCCCTCTCTCTTTCAGATGCTGGGCTAACGGGGAGACTGTTTAACTTAAGTGTTTCTATAGGAGGCTGTTGTAGTTTAACTCCTGCCCACCAGTAGCTGAGGCGAACAAAGGAGGGACTCGAGGTCTAACTATTCATCCATTCTCTGCACTTTAATTTTCATTGATTTTGAAGACAAGGGGAGCCCTTAGGGATTCTCGCTGAAGGGGGATGACACGCCTTTAGACGCGATCAGCCCCCTAGCCAGCCATCTGCTCCTAACCAAATGGCGCTTTTTCGCTCCCAACCGCGTGTCTCCGCACCGCGCTCCCCCCCGATGCTGCCCGCCACCGCCGGCTCGGCCCGGCCCGGCCCGGCTCGGCTCTGGCCCGGCTCAGCCCGGCTCTGCCCTCGGGGAGCGGCTCCCACCCCGGGGGTCCCGCCGCCGGCCCCCGCTCGATGCCCCCGCTCCGCGGCGAGGGTTTGCAAGCCGAGAGCATCCCATCGGCCGCTATTTCCAAACAAGCCAGATTATGGGAAAAGTCACTTCCAAAAGGGGGGGGGGGGGGGGCCCCCGCGCCCGCCAACCCGCCCCCAGCCCCACCCCCACCCCCCGTCCGCCCCCCCCCCCCCCCCCCCGGGGGGGGGGGGGGCCCCCACCGGGGGGCTGCTAATGAGGGCGAGGCGCTGAATTCACCGCCGTGCAGAGCCTCCCTCGCCCGGGCCGGGGGGCTGCGGGCATATGGCGAACGGTGCGCCGCCGTACGTGTGGAGCTATGTGTAGCCGAGTGTGCATAATATTTTAATTAGCCCCCTAGCCCCTCCGGAGGCATGCGGGAGCCCCTCCGCCGCAGCCCCCCGTCAGGTGTCCCCGGGGCCGGCAGGGGAACCGGGGCTGGGCGCGGTGCCCGCCGTGATGCCCATGCCCCCCTCTCGCCCCCCCTCGCCCTGGGGCGCTGAGCCCCCCGCCCCCGGGCCCCGACCCCCGCCCGCGGTCCCCCGGGGGCGCCGGGCCGCGCTTGCCGTGTGCGGGGAGGGGGATTACCAAGTTGCGCATGTAGGTTAGCCGAAAGTTGCAAAGGCATGTGCTGATTAGAATAAGAAAGGGCAGTCGCGTGGCTCAGCTGGCACACAGAGAGGCCAGATGATAGATAAGCAGCTCCGGGCCTTCCCTCCCTCTCCCCCCCCCCCCCCCGCCCACCCCCCCCCCAGCCCCCTTTTTCAAATCGCAAATCATCTGCTCCAGCCCTATCCTAGCCCCTCATTTTCATGACAATGGCTGTGTGTTTACCTGTGATCCTAGGACCGGCGGGGCATTCCTTTGTCTCCCGATGAGATTACCGCAGCCAGCTGCTCTCCAACCCTTCCCCGGGCAAATCCCGAAGTGGCCCCTATATGTGTTTTTCTGATGGCACACGAGGAGAAAGCGAGCCTCCCCCCCCCCCCCCCCCCCGCCGCCGCCCCCGCTCCCCTGCACTACTTGTTTGTTTGGGTTTTCTCCCTGGCTCGTTTCCGACGTGATTTTGCTTGTGGGAAACTGCGAGGGATAAAATTGGCCACTCGTGTGTGTGCGAGCACACTCCCGAAACGAGAAGGGTTGCGGTGGGCTGCCCGTCCCTGCTGCGGGCTGGCCCTGGGGGAGGCTCCCCCACTCCTTGCTCCCTGCCATCCCCCGGGCCCTTGGGCTCACCCCAACCAGGAAGGCGCCTTCCCCTGGGTGTCCCTAGGCTGGATGAAGGCCTGCTCACTCCCTTGACCTCCAATCTGTTGAAACGGGTGAACCTTCCACCCTGTTTCTTTACCTCAGCAGCAGAAGAGGTGTGGTACTTAAGTCACTGCACCTTCCGTGCCCTGCTTGGGTGCAGCTCAGCCCTACAGCTACAAAAGCGGCCTGGCCTGCCCCTTTTAACCCCAGGTTTGCGACCTTAACCACCCAAAAAACAAAATTGCTGTTCTGACCACCAACCAACCCAAAACACCCTGCGATCCCAAGCACACCACCTGCCCCGTCAGGCAAGGCCAGTGCAGGCCCCTGTGAAGCCATGGCCTGGCTTGCATCCCAGAGCAGGGGGGACAGGCCGTGAGCTGGCTCAAATCATGCACATGGGAGGGAAAAAAAAAAAAAAAAAAAAGTGTTATAGCACTTCTCAGAAAAATGTGTTGCATTCTGACGATGAGATTTCGCGGGATGGCTGGAAATATTCCCCTCTGCTACCAACCTCAGTAGCAATATTCACTGCGTTCACCATTTCTCATGGGGAACCCCCCTCTTCCTTTTCCCCCTGGTTTTATTTACCATCATCTTAAGCCAGAACTCCAAAGAGTAACTGCAAACTGCGACTCCAAGGAGCAGCCCGCTCCTTCCCTGTGACAGTCAGCACAGCGTGCCGCTGTCCTGTGCGGCGTTTCATGCATGAAGGGGTTTTCTGTTCCCCTGTGGCCCGCAACCCCCCTCGCACGGTGCGCACATCTTGTGCATTGTGTGCTGGCTGCAGCGCAAAACCTGCTGCTAATAAACTTTGGGGGGTGGCGGCAGTCCGATCGTATGTTTTCAGGGCTTTCCGAGCCACTTCCAATTTGCGTTGTTTCCATTTCTTTCCGCATCTCTCTGCGGCTTCGTATGTGCGGGGAGGGGGCAGAAACTGCTCCGCAGAAGGTGATTACGAGGCAGAGGATGGGTATGGATGGGGCGGGCCCGTGCTTTTGGAAATGCTCTCCCCTTTTCTGAGAGCATCTGCCCGGAGACGAACAGATGTGGGCACCTGCGGTGACAGGCCACATATGCTCCGTCCTATTCACAGGCATTCAGACACGGCCACAATGGCGAGGCTTTGTGCGCGCGGAGTCACCAAATATATTAATCTGTGCTCCCCAGAGCACCGCTCTGCTTAATTTTTCACCGGCAGGAACATCTGATCTCAGCCCTCCATCGGCTCCCCGGCCCCCTCCTTCCCCCCTGAAAACATGTGGAGCTATCCAGGCCCCCACCTGTTGCCTGCAGGGCGGAGGTGGGCCTGCCGCAGGGCTCCCCGCTCACCACAAAGCCAAGGAGGCACAATCTGGCCCCCCAGTTTTGCCCTCGACCCCCCCAGTTTTGCCCTCGAGGTCCCAGGGGCCGCTTTGTTGATCAAACCCCGCTGTTTTTCCCCCAAACACGGCAGTCAGTAGGCTGCGCAGCCAAAAGGTGACATAAACCTTGGATGCGAAGCTTGGGATTCCGTGTTGCTTTTTGTTGTTGGTTTGTGTTTCGTTTTTTAAACTGCTTCAGGGAGTGTTTTGCTTTTTATTTTTCAAACCGCTTCAGTGGGTGTTTTGTTGACTTTTTTATTTATTTTTTAAACTGCTTCACTCTGCGTGCCTCTTTCACCTCCCCCTCCCTCGTTCTGCCCGGGTTCGTTCTGGGCCACGCCGAGCCCTTCATCCCCACAGTGCCCGCACGATGCCGGGGGGCACCATGCCGCGGACGACCCCGTTCCCCACCACCACCACCACCACCACCACCACCAGCAGCAGCAGCAGCAGCCGCCATTGCGCTGCCCGCGGCCCCTCCGCAGCCTCCCCGTGGCTCCCCCTCGGCCCCTCAGCACGGCCCGGCCCGCCCGCTGCGCGCATGCGCAGCCCCGCCCGCGGGGAAGCGGAAGCGCAGGCTCGGGTCAGTGCCGGGGGTGCCGTCAGGCGGCCGTTTAACGGCCGAGGCGGGTGGGCGGGGGGGTGCGAGCGGGGCTCCGCTCGCAGCATGGCCCCGGGGGGGGCTCGGCCCCTTGAGGCCGGGCCGCGGCGGCGAAGGGAGCTGGGAGGCTTTGCTCCTTGTCCCTCCTCGGCCCGAGGGCGCTCCGCGAGGGCGGCTGGGGGTGCTGGCAGCAGTGCTGCGCCCCGCTGGGGGGACAATAAAATCCCTGTCGTGGTGGGGGGGTGCTGGCGACATAAAGTCACGGGTGTTCGGCTCTCCGGCAGCACCTGGGGTCTCCCCTGAATCCTGGTGCTTGTGTAAACGTCGGAAGGAAGGAAGACGCCACTGATTACTTGGGTGGTGGAGGGTTTTCTTGTTTTCTTCTTCATGCAGATTTTATTTTCTGAGAATAAACGTTTTTTAGCCTTGCAGCTGAGATCCCCTGTAAACCTCAGATCTCAGTTTCACACACAGAAACAAAAACCGGGCTTTAAACTGTTAATCTGTTGCAAAAAATGTGCAAGTTTGCACCTCTTAAGAAACAATGTTCCAACATCTAGCACTTTAGTCCTTCTGCCATTATTGACATTCTTCTCAAGGCAGTAGATCTTGGCGAAATCCACAACGGTATCAGAATATATATATAGAGAGAGAGTTTCCCATTATATTGAGGCTCCTGGATGAAAGAAAGAAGAACAGGATGGATGAAAGAATATACAATCTTTTTATTAATTACGTTTTCAGCAATGTTTGTGATAATGGTAAAATGGTAATAGCACCCAAGGTTCTTGCTTATGTGTTTGGCTGTTAACTTTCTGTTGATTAGGCCAAGCTGATACTGGTCATGGAGATTTTTCTGATAATGTCAGTATCACAGACTTGTATAAACTGTTAGGCAAGAGGAATGCTTCAGATATAGGAGTCTGAAGGTTAGGGGAAGTGGCTCTTTCAACTTAATATAACATGGTACAGCTAGTAAGTTGTTTTACCACACTTCCTGCTGTAGGTGTGCAGCTACTAAGGCCGGAATCTGTACTGGATTATAAGTAACACTTGCTTGGGCCCAGCACGTTTCTGCAGCAGTAAGACCTGCAATGACACACTGCAACTCCTATCATTTAGTCTGAGAGCGCACGTTAGAGCCTGAAAGGTGACGATCGTCACACTCACTGCTAGATCTCCATGGAAAGTGATAGATAACCTGACAGTGCTCAAACCATTTGCAATCAGAGGTGGAGCTGTCCTGGAAAAGCAAATGCCTGGAGTGTTAAAGGCACCCAGGTATCACTGGAAGTAGCGCTGCTGAGAAAGCAATGCCCTACCTTGCGTACCTGTGTCTTACGTTGTATGTAAATTTGTGTATTTCATAGTGCATTAAAGAGGATAGTATTCACAAACCATATCTGAAGGGTATTAAATGTTTCAAACTTCAAGGAAGAAGAACTGAAATACCTTTAAAAGTTGTCAATTCACAGTACTTTTTTGAATTCAACTTGTTTTATATATATCAGAAGCATGTTTATTGTAATGTAACACTCCTGAGACAGTCTGTAATTGAAATGTCAGGAACCAGCAGCATGAGAAACAGCAACAACAAAAAATGTACCTGATTAATTAAAACATATTGAGTGTCTTCACTGTGTAACTGAGAATTTTACTGAGGATTTTACTTTCAAATAAAATCAAAATAAAAGCAAAACAGATTTTCTGCCAATAAATAGCAAAACAAAGCGTGTTGAGAAAGCATTGTCACTTCCAGTTTTCATTGGAAGGTCCTTTGGAATGGTGGGGTGATAAAGGAAATTGGTGTTGTCGTACAGGAAAGAGCACATCTAATGTCAAAACTTTGCCAAACTAATTTGCATTGAGATTTCTAGAAATAAAAACAGAGGTCATCTGTGGTTTTAATTTTATCCCACAATGCTCTTTTTATGGAACTCATATATTGGTTCGTTCAGGATGCCAAATAAAGTTCTGCCACAGAATTTGGAGACTATGCTTCAATCTTTTGGTGATTCATAAACAAAATATAAGATGTTCAATTTTTAATTACTTATTTTCTAGTTAAGGTTTGCACGTGTGTCTTTTAAAATAGATTTGCTCAAAATTGCTGTACATGTTAGAAATCCCATTTAATAAAATAACTTCACTATTAATGATAGCCTGTAATTCTTTAAACATGTCTTGAAACTTATCTATGTCTTCAGATGCCAGCATGGTAAAATGGATACAGTTTCTGATTCAAAGCAAACTGACGGTGCCAATAATGTTGGAGAAGTTGGTACTGCATGCAACTGGCACCACACTGATGGAGTGCTGCCTGTAAACTGTGACAGTAGCTGAGCAATTTGAACAGTCAGGGTACGGGACCAGTTTCCAAAGTTGTTCAGTATTTTTTTCATCTAAATACAAGACGTCATATACTTTTAGTGTGAAAAGCAAGCCGTTAATTCCTGTGTTGTGCATTGTCGGCTGAGATGATACAAAGCTTTAAATTACATATGTATTTGTTTTTCTAGCAGCGTATACGTTTTAACATTTCATCTGAAATGCTTAAAGTCATGCAGATGAAAACACTTTGATTATTACAGTTTTCACTGATACAAAAAACAGAGATGGAAGGCAAAGCAAATGGGCTTTATGTCCAGTTTGTTGATGGGGTGAAAACTGGGTCAGATAGTTTAAAGGCCAGGATTAATAAATAAAAAATAACTATTAGCAAAAGCAGAGAAATACCTGTTCAGTTTCTAAATGTTCTTTTTTGTTTGTCCGTTTAACAAACTAGAATTTTATTACATTTCTTAGTACTGCATTTTGGAATTCTGGTTTTATTTTTGTTCTTTCAGGCTGCTGTGAGTTTCAGAGATCAACCATGGGCATTAAAGGCTTGCAGGGATTTGTGACAAGAGTTTGCCCTGATGCCTGCAGAACAGTAGATCTGAAAGAGGTGGCGGAAAAGCATCGCATCGATCATCCAGGTATCCCACCTGTTATCGTAGTAGATGCCATGAGTTGTGTTAGGCACTGGTACACGCCGGAATCCTGGGTGTGCGGTGGCCAGTGGCGGGAGTACCTTGCCAATTTAGAGGATTTTATTAAAGCTTTTACAGCAGCCGGTATCACGCTGGTGTTTTACTTCGATGGAGTGGTAGAAGAGAAGAAGAGAGATGAGTGGATCAAACGGAGGTGGCAGAATTACAAGGAAATAGCTGCACTGTTTCAGTTTGTCAAGACTCACAGGAAACAACCGGGGAGAGGAATGTTCGTTCTTCCCTCAGCGTTGCCTACTTTTACACGGTATGCCCTCAAGTCACTTGGTCAAAAAACTGTGTGCACATTGCAGGAGGCAGACTTTGAGGTGGCTGCGTATGGTTTGCAACATAATTGCATAGGAATTCTTGGGCAAGACAGTGACTACCTCATCTATAATACATCTCCCTATTTTTCCATTGAGAAGCTCTGCGTGGACAAACTGGTCACTGTTATGTACTGCAGAGAAGCTCTTTGCCGTGCGTTGGGTCTTAGTATGACACACCTCCCTCTCTTTGCTTGCTTGCTTGGCAATGATGTTGTTCCAGAAAACTTGTTGGAAGGCTTTTGGCGTAAATGTTTAGCCACCTGTCCGCCCAGGAATAAGAGCTACAACAGAAGAACAAACGTACTTCTGGCTGTGGCAAACTACATCTCAAGAGTTCCGTGCTCGTACAGCAGCCTGAAACACTTGGAAGAGATGCTGCCTTTGGGATCAGACAAAACATTACTTCTCAGAGGAATGGAGTCCTATCTTTTGCCTGGGCAGCAGTCTCCATGGATTCCTCCCACTGCGGGACATCTCAAAACATTCTCAGGTGTAGAAGAAACAGCCATGTGCCAAGATAAGGAAATATTTCAGGTACCTTGTCTTCTAAAGCTCAGTGGTCTCTTTATTGTCATGACTACTTAGTGAAAGTTGGTAATGAGTACACTGAACCTACTTATTTAACTTTGCTTTAATAAAATCTTCTGTTTCTTAAGAGCAGCTATAATTATGACTATTATATGCATCATGCTAAGGGCAGATACAGTCCATTGCAATTAACAGCGGTTCCTCTCTTTTTGAGAGAAGTCAAATAACAGGGAGCAGCACGTGTCTGGGCTGGTAGCTGGGCACAGAGATGTGTTTTCCTTGTATTGCACAATGGAATAACTTGCTTTTGCTTTGAGAGCCCACAAGTAAGATGCAGCTGGTTAGTGGTTTGCTGGGCTGTGCCTGGCACAGGCAGTCAAGGTACCAAAGGGGAGCTGTGCTAAGAACACAGGAGTTAAAATTGCTGTTGTGGAGGAGACAGGAAAGCTTCCAATAAATCTGTATTTCAAGCTTTTAGGACTTACCATTCAGATACACTGTCCTTGAATGAACAGTGCAGTGGCCTGTTAATCCCTTAAAGGGCAGGGCTGCACTAAGAGGTTTCACATATGGCTTCCCACGGGGGCAGAGATGCACTGGCGATGGGGTGAGAAGCCGTACAGTCAGATTGGCTCGCTCTAGCAGATTGGATGTGTTAGCCTAGGTAGCCTGCCTGGCTAATAGAAAACTTCACTGCCAAGACATGGACTAATCTTTATACCAACTGAGCTGCCTTGCATCAGAGTTCATACAACAGCAGTAAGCCTAGAGCACAACTCTGCAAATTTGTGACAATTCAGAGAATATATTGAGGTTTAATTGAAAAAAAAAAAAAAAAGACAACAGGAGGTAGTGGCATTTGTACCCTGTATTCATCTACTAGTAGTCACCTACTACTCCCTATTTTGTCTGTCTCTTACTTATCTTGCATCTTTGCTTTAAGACTATTTTTGTTTCCTCATTATATTACTCTAATTATATAATTTACATTTGCCTTTTCAAAAAGACTCTGAAACATTTAAAAGCCAAATTAAAACCTATGCAATGCTCATTTCAGCTAAACTGCAGAGTCTTTGAGTTTGATGCTAGCCACATGTAGATACAATACATGTAATTTTTGACTGTAGAGTTAAATAGAGGACATCATTAGAAAAACAACAACACTACATCCTAATGAAGTGTTGAAAAATACTGTTTATGCTTGAAGTGCAAGGAAAAATTAGGCAGAATGTCATTATCTAGGTTGGATTACAGCCAGGACAATAGTATTAATATCCTTACTCCTTAAGAGAATGTACCATGTGGTCTTTATGACAAGTGGTCATTATTTCTTGGTTTAATCTTTCATTTATGGTGTTGCAGTTCTCTAGCATCATGCTGAGCTACTGCTGTACGGAAATAATAATGTTTTGAAGCTCCATTGAAGAATGCCTCACTCTTGCTGCATAAATCCCACATTAAGCTCGTACCTGAGCCAAGGAAATTACAGTCAAAGTTGAAGACATGTTAACTCGTCTTCTGCTTTTCTGTTACAGTTGTTTAAATATTCATATATGTTGTGTGTATGCTTTGTTTCATATTTTGAAATCCACAATGTAATTCTACTTGCCTTGCCTATTACCTAAAATGCACACAAATGGTATACACAGCTCAGTTCCAGCCTCAAGGACATAACCTCCTGTTCTTGGTTCCCCCAGGGAAGAAGAGCATACCTTTCTAGCTGTCTGCATGTGTAAATTAGAAATATTTTTCAAGATACAGCATTGAAAACAACTTTACTTTTGAAATCAGCTTGTTTTTTTTTTCAGTACATTAGAATGTGTATGTTATATGCAAATGATAAGAAACTAGCATTTTTGAATGATCTCATATTTGTGAAAGTTTGAAAAAGTCCTGTGGTGCTTCATTCAAATCATGCTCAGAAAACTCTTTGGTTTTGTTGTATACAAGAGTGGATTTGGGAGATTATATTCTTTCAGTACCTTAAGAATACTGAAGAATTTCTTCCTGGGCAACCAGTAACTTATTGCTATAAGAAAATGCTCTGTTGATTGGCAATCTATACAGAAGCCTGTCATTCATTTTGTGTTCATGTGAGCAGTTATTTGGAAAGTATGACCTTTCCATAGAATTAGTTTAGATCAGTAATGGCCAGTGTTTGACTGCAGCTTTGAAATCCTGCGTCCCTAGGCTTGTAGGTACTGGGATCCTGCAGAGATGATGCGTTTCTCTGGCCAGTGGTCTGGTAATTCCCTGCGAAAAAGACTGAGGTAGCTGTACAGATGGCGCAACCCAAATAATACAGATAGTGTGACACATGCAGGGAATGCCAAGCAGAGAAACTTCTGTGCCTGTGAGCCATAAAGCATGGGTCCAGGAAAATTACACCCCTGTAGTTCGGGTTTGAGGTTTTGAAGTAGAAAGTATTGCTGGCTCTGCACTTGGCCAGGCCAGGTTAGTTAGTGTACGGTGCCTGAGAGCAGCTTTGTTTGTCAGATGGTCCAGACCAGCTGTCCCTGTAGGTACCCAGGCTGCCTGTAGGCATTTGATGTGCCTGCATCTGGTGGGTGGCCAACCTGCAGCCTGATGCTGTCATTCTGCTTTTCAGCAAGGCTGGAGACCTTGTTTCCTCACTGGAGTAGACTGTATTTCTTTCCTCTGGGGAAAAAGCTCTCACAAAGTAAAAGCGTGGTGAAGTTTACGTATTCTAATTTCATCGTTACGTAAACTACACAAGTCCAACTACTCTCAGGAAAGAAAAGGGGCTGTCTTGTATAGCTTGTCTTACAGTAAAATGAAAGGTTTGGGTTTTTTCATGCTCTCACTCAAGTGTTGTACTTTTTTTTTTTTTGAAGTGTATATACACTTCTTAGAAAGGGAAGAACTCTTGAAGAAGAGTGAATAATGGAGGACAGCTCATTTTTTCATGTCTGAATTCAGAACTCATTCTAAGCATGATTACTCTCTAAAAAGGTATTGTGAAAAAAAAAAAAAAAACTCAAGATTTAAGAATTCAAAGAGTGATTAAAAGAAAGGCAATGATGGGTTTCCTGAGAATTCCTATCTATAAAAAGATAAGTGTCTGAAAATATAGTATACTCCTAATTTTTTGAAAAAGTGCTTGTTCCTTTCCTGACCATTCTGTCCACTTGTACCAATTCCTCTAACAATGGATATGTTTTGTTACTTTTTGATAATTCTTAATTTTGGAGATAATGCCTTCTTCTTTCTTTGAACAGTTAGCTAAGGAACAACACATCCAATCTGAAAATTATGTAATTTTCAATATCCTGAGTAATGGAGTGATTGAGTGCAGCAACTCTTTGGAAGATGATCGCGATACAGAGATTCCTGGACAGGCACTCATCTTTCGGCCTGCTCGTCAGCATGTTTATTCTGTCTTGTTGGAATCTGGAAAAGGTAAGGGTTAGGCTACTTACACCATTGTTCAAGTGTACTTTAAATTCTGAAATAGGAAATCTTGAATTTGTTGTTTCAGTGGCTATTTCTGCATGGCATTTTGAATAAAAACTGTGGGCAACTGAAATGTACTTTGTAAGGAATCAGAAGAAAACTTGAAAGTTGTAGTTTTTCTACATGCTGTTAAATTTCAGTACTTTTCAAGAGATTTAAAAAATGTATTTTTTGTTGTTAAATGGGAAGTTGTAAAAGTTGTTAATCATCAAAAGATTGAGCAAAACTAAGACATTTATAATATTTTAAGAGTTTGAGAGGATATAAAGCCTTCTTTTGCTTTACTAAGTATCATCCTGATAATGTCAGCTGTAATACACTTCTACAAAACAGTTACCATTTTACCTTCAGTTGATTTTAAGTCTATCATTTTAAGAACATCTTATAGGCAAATACAGTTATTGCAGTAATACACAAGCAGTCATGCCAGTCATTATTAGTTCTTTCATCAAGGTGGAAGAAAGTAAGATTTCTTTATCCAGTTGTATAAAAAGATACTGCAGTAGGTAGTGCTTCTATTCAAAAGTGCTTCTGCGCTTCTATTCTACTGTAAGACATTTTTTTAATGTGCATCCTTGTACAAATTTTGCAATTTAAGACTTTACTTAAATGTTGTCTTTAGCTATGGTAGCTTTTATTTCATGCTCCCATTGGCTTTTAGACAGTGACTTGAAAAATTGCACTTTCATTCTTTTTAATATGCTGTTTTCTCTTTGTTAATCACTTTACATTTGTATTGATAAAAGTGCCCCACCATCGACTTAGTATCCAAACTACATGCTTAGAAAGGCCATATGAATGAAGTACCTGACTTCCTTCACCAACTAGAGACTGAAGTCATACCATAATAGGAAAAAATAGGAAAAACTGAATCAGAGTTTACATAGTCCTTTAGAGAGAATAACAAAAAGCTCAGCAGTAGTCATGCACATCTGTCATCTTTCATTTTTCGGCCTACTGCCTCTAAATTTTGTAGACAATTATAACTTCATTGGGTTTTGTTTGTTCCTCTACGCAGCAGGATATTCACTGATGTTTTCAGAAACAACCAGTACCAAAACTTCTAATTAACAATTGTTGCTGCAGGATGGCAGGGTAGTAGGCAGATTTGCATTTGTGTTAGTGGACAGATGAAGAAGATTAGAATTGAAATACCGAAACATTAATTTAGTATTGTAATGAAAATGAAATTTGGACTTGAAAGAGATCTTCTTTTAAGAAAGTGATTTTAGAATAAAACCATGGATAACATGTTTTACTTGCTCTCAGTTCATGCTTCAAATTCCAGAAACAGTTTTGTAAAGTAAATCATGTTGAACACCCCCCAATCCTTAACCTTTCCAAAAAGGTAGGTAGAGCTTGTTTGCATTGCTACTGTAATAAATCTGCATTTTCATTGCTTATATCTACCTCTATCTGCTTTAACTGTGTCACTTCCTAGTCGTTCATGGGTTGGTTGGTTGGTATTTACTCCAGTGTATAGTTGCTTTCAGGTCAAGAGTGTAGACCATTAATCAGATTCTGTATGGAAATTTGTAAGTGAATGTCAGCATTATTTTTTAATGAATTTCCTTGTAGAGCTACAAGGCAATAGTGTTCTCTACAAAGCAAGTAGAATCCTTTACCAGTTTCACTTGGATAAAGTCTGACTTTTTTGTAGTTCAGTGAGGGGTAGGAAGGGGAGATGTAAACAACACTGTATGTAGATTGTCATATAATGTAGAATTACTTTGGATTAGCATTAAAAAGAAGAGCTTACTGGAAGTAGGCAACCAATTAAATTAGGCTGGAGCCTGCTGCCATTGAGAAACAATTGCCAGTGTAGCTCTTGTAAAATCAAGTCGGCTAACTACACAATGTTCCAGTTTGCAGTGGAGACGTATGTATACCCGCTTTTATTCCTTAAGATCCCTCAATTATAAGATTCCTGGTTTGGATACTGACCTCTTTGCAGTTTGCAAATCTTCTTATTTACTGATAACAAAACAGCCAACGCTTTGTAAAAGCAGCGATTGCAGTTTTAGTTAAGAACATGTTAAAAATAACATAAACAGCTCCATCAACCCTGAAACAAAAACCTCTTAGGTTTGTTTATTTAGGTTAAGATTTTTAGGTGCCAAAGATACCCATGAATCAATAAGAGCTGGATGTCATCACATCCTTTGAAATCACCTGCATAGCCCATGCCACTTTGCCAGCATTTATTTTCCTGCCACTGCCAGTGTAATTTTCTTGCACAGCCATTCCTTTCAGTCCCTGTGCAACCTCTCAGTTGTGCTGGTGCAGCTGCTTGTGCAGCTACACGGTGACCTATATTGAGAAACTGAAAATAGCCCCTTTCTCTCTTCCCTTACATTCTTGCAGTCAGGTAAATAACTTGGTTCTGTTTCCCCATCTGACTCTGTGTAGTCACAAACAGTTGTGGTGAAACAACCCGAGGGAATAGCAGGGAGTGGGGATGAGCAAATCAATGGTCACCTGAAAAAGTTAGCAAGGCTGCTGCAAGAACTGCTCATGAAGCTGTCACTTCGGCTGTAGTTTGATGTATGGTAATCACATGCATACCTTTACTGACTGAAGTATTGCTAGAATCAGAGCCTTATTTTGACCCCACCAAAAATAAATAAATAAATAAACAAAGGGAGGGGGATGATCTTGATCGTACAGCACTTGTTGCTTGTGTTTTTTGAAAATATAATTCATATTACCAGAGCTTCCTCTGAGCATTAGGTGGAACATTGCTTTATAGTGATACATAAGTTGTCAACTTTTAGCATTGTTCCTAGAACAACTGTACGGTTAGAAAAAATCAAGGAGGAGGGAAAAGTAACAGTAAATAGCGCAGCCTGAGATGCCAGCCAAGCTCTTTCTTTTGTACACAAAGAGTTCAGAACAAAGCCAACAGGTTTTGGCACTAGCTCAGGCCATGGAAATACCTGCACCAGTTGCAAGGTTATGTAATGCGGCCTAAACACGTGGCCAGCTCCTGGAAGTCCTGGCATCACTCCCAGTTCTAAGATTAGCAGCCCAGGCTGACCATGCCTTTGACACTGTCAAAAACAGGCCATTAGTAGAATTTTTGCCAGTTATCACCAGTGACTGCTCAGTAGGATTGGCGTTGGTGCAGGTGTAGAGGAGCACACCGTTTCCAGCAGTCTCTTAGTTCAGTGTTTGGCACGTAGCTGAAATTTTCCTTCAGCTGCTAGGCAATGCAGTGCACCAATGCAATGCAATGCAATGCACCAATTTCACAGGTCATACAGGGTCTATTTAACCAAAGGAAATGATGTTTTTGAATTTCACTGGTGATACTCTTTATGTATATTTTGGGGGGAAAATGTTTCAAAAATTAGGCTACTTTTTTCCCCAGAGATAATTCCATGGCAGAAGACTTGGCATTTAGCTTTCAATTCGGTTCTTGCTAGGTTAATGGGCTGTGAATTTGCAGGACCTTCTGCAATACATAGTGTTCTCAAGTGTGTCCCCTCTTGTTTGTTGTTCTACCCAAATGCCATGTACTTTTGTTTTTACTCAACTCTGTGTCTTCCATAGCTATTAGCTTATTGCTTGGCCACCCAGTGCATTCAGATAGAGCAGGTAACTTGACTTGCCTGCCTTTCTTTCAGTTGGTGCCCTAATAGGATCTGTCAGCTGAGTCACCAGTTTCATGCAATGTTTTGCTGTTTCTTACAGTTGAAATCTTTTGTGCTGTTTCAGATTTAGTTGAAAAAGATCAGTGGGTCCATCAATTAGTTAAAAGACAGACATCCTAATTATATAAGCCTTGCTTCCTTAAGAAGACAGGCTAAAATTTAGGAGGTTGAATGGATTGGATAAAGCAGAGTCATTTACGTAATGGCTTCAAACAGTGCTAAAACAAGAAAATGCTTTCTGAAAGTGACTTTGGGTTATTAAATTGGAAGGTTTTCTTAATGGAAAAACATTATCATAGGCAATGATTTATAATCAAGATTGGAGACTTCAGCTATTGGAATGTGCAGTTGAATGTGTTGTTTTTTTTTTTTTTTTCCCCCAGCCTAGGCATTTTTAATTTTACTGTTCACATCAACAGTTTTCAAACAACAAGGCATGGTAAGCACAGATGTATTGCTATCCCTTGCAGTCCAGCTGCCAACTCTTCAGTCTGTCACCTTCAGTGGGAGTTTGTGCTGCAGGTCCATGCTTAAGGAAGGTAGAAGCAGGGCAGTAAAACAGATTTTGTCAAGTTCTTTTCCCCTCCTCTCATCCCTGAGACTAGCACCCCATCTGAGGTGTTTCTTCCCTTGCACCATGGCATCCTGCTTGCTTGTTCATGCCAGCAGGAATTTTCTGCACTGAACTATGGACAAGGACAGGAAACTAATGTGACCAAAGTTTTTGAGACAGGGGAGACAAGAGGAGGAGAGTGTTGGAGAGTTGGTTGTTGTTTGTGTGTCTTTGATGTTGTAAGCGAGGTAAAGATTTTTGGGGGGTTCAGATTGCAGCATTAGAATTCTATGTGCATTAAAATGCACAGTGATAGGAATTAATGATAAAAGGCAGGGATTTGTTCTTAGTACCTCTGAAACACCCTGTATCTCAAAAACACCGAGTGAGAGCTGAAGGATTTAGAAATGCAATTCTGTGAATCTGGAAACTAACCTTGGTTAGGTCAGGTTTGTACAACAGAAATCAAAACTGGTAACTGACTGTTCTGTCCTCCTCTCCCCAACACCCCTATGGCAGACATGTTATAAATGACACAGAGAAGTAAGGTACCAGCTTCCCTTTGATTTTAATGTGAGCTCAGCTTTAAAGCCAGTATGGGGTGGGGAGCGTGTGGCTCAAGTGGTGAAACTTTAAGTTAAGAGACACCTTAATCTTTACATGGAGCAGGGGGTGCAGTTGGGGTTTGGAGGGCTCAGAAGCCACTTGAGCTATTAGGCATAAACAATCCTTTTATACCGGACAAAAGATCTGGAACTCTGGTCTCTAAAAGCTCTACATTTGACTGGGGTGACTCCATTGCTGTCAGCTTTCAATAGATAGCCATCAAAGCTTCCTGTAAAGATTTTGTTGTAAGCCCTGATACAGGAATTATCAGGGCAAACTGGCAGGAGGACCATATTAAGGACTGTCTGCATTTGTGGCCCCGAGAGGCTGAGGTAGTTGATACAGGTCCCTAAACTACACCAGATGCCTCCACCCTGCCTGAACTGCCTTGGAATGGGAGGGCCTAAAATTGGCTGAAAGATGTTTTCGAATGCTTTCCACAGACTTTTGTACTTATATTTTTGGCTGCGGTTCCCAACTCCAAACTCATGTTTATGGTACATAATTCAAACTCTCTTCACTTTTTCTGATGATTTGTCGTAAAGATACTAAAACTAATCTGTGTTTTTATTTCAAAGAAGTTGAGCAAACAAGTCGTTATGAAGTACTTCCTGTTACTTAGAACCCTGACCACCACTGCTTCCAACTTCTATGCAAGTATCAATGCTTGCACTCGACTTACTCACCCAATTCTGTCTTTGTTTAGGTGGAGCCTGTCCTTCTGTGAAAGAGTGGTTTGTCTATTTTGGAAATCCTCTGCAGGAGCCAGAAGTGATACAACCTGTGCAGCCTCCTCTTCCAGGTAGAATAAAAATGTGTTTAAATCTGAAATAATGACATCACTAAAATCAGGTTGGAAAATATATCATCAGACGTTTGATATGGTATCCAAAATGATTGTGGAGAACAAGTAGCTAAATTAGAAATGCTGCATGCCTGTAATTGCTTTTAATTGCCCTATGTAATTATACTAGGATTCCGCTTTGAGCTACATTTTATTACTGTGTCTTGTTAAACCGGGTGCTAATTCAAACATCCATTCTAAAATGCAAACAATTCCTTAAAGGTTCTAAACGCTGCTCTGAGGCCAGTATAAGTGGTGTGTAGGGCCATATTAAAGTACTCCTATTGAGCTGTTTGAGAGAATGTGTTAATGAGATTGGTGGAGAATATAAAAAAAGGGTCATTTTAGATCACTTGAGACAATCCAGAAGAGAGAATCCAGTTTCAAATTAAAAAAAAAAAAATAGTTATCTGTTATCAGTTATTTGTTTCTGTGTAGTGTCTTTTACTGTCTTAAGCATCAAGTGTTTTGTGTGTTCATATTTTCTTTCCTTTGGTAAAGTACAGATTCTTGAACACTCTGTGAAATCAGTATTATTAGGAATGTACTTATGAGGAAGTACACAGTAGTTAAAAGATTGGGCATGGTGTATGTCACTTATCTCGTTATCACTAAATGGTATGATGCTGTACAAGTTCAGCATAGGAAATAAACAGTAGTGTATCATTTTTGTTATTTCAGAAGGAAAATTGTTCTAATTGTTAATTTGACAATGCTATTGGACTTGTAACCCCTCTACCTTTATTCTCACAGCTGTATCTCTATTCAGCTACTAGTATGTGGATCAGAAGCTGGAAGTTTTTTAGTTCTTATATGAAATATATTAGTTCCATAGATATATCACTGATACTTTGTTGAGGAAAATGCCTTCACTTCTTTGTAGTGAACATAAACATCAAGCTGGAGCATGCTCTTTTTTTTTTCTTTCTTTCTTTTTTTCTTTTTTTTTTTGGGGGGGGGGGGGTTCTTTAGAAGCTACCTGTTTTTAATTTTATGCAGTTGCAGTAAATTGTCTCAAAGTATCCTAAGATGGTACGTGTATCTTCATGATTAAAAGTTGTAATATTTAATAAGAGTCTTCAAATTCAAGTATGAAGGAAAACCATCTGATCTTAGATAGCAGCCTTTTCAAAATCCTATTGAAAGAAACTGGAAAGAATTCAGTTATATAAACAAGTACAAACAAACCTTCATTTGATATACAGTAGTTTCACTGTCCAGTAGCCCTGATATGCTATTAGAAGAGTGATTATCTAATTGACTTCATGATAGCATGAAATTGCTGTGAAATTTTCCAAATGGATTTGAATATGCAGGGTAAAAGTTGATTTGTCTGTCCTGTAGAACTGCTTTATTTCAGCATGTAATGGTCAGGGAGCATGCATTTGTAAAAACAAACAAAAACTCAACAAAGTATAAATGATACCTATGTCATTACATTTCTGTTGGCATGGCAGATATACTGTATTTATTGCTGTGAAATTTTAATTCCCAGATATATAGTACCTTCCTCCTTTCATGAAGAGGAATGTGCTCTGTTTCGACTGCCCTGCAACATACTACACACGGAATCCACCTTCATGTTGACAGTAAATTTCAAATTACTTTGTGTGCAGCAACTGCATATCAGGAGTTTGTAAAAACAACATCTTTGGAGACATAATCTTTACTAAATCAGTAATGAAAGACTGTTCTAGCAGACTATTAAAAAAGGGGAGGAGGACTTCTGGTGTTTATTTTTAGTGCTCTGTTGTCATTCCTTCAGCGAACAAATATTTTTCTAAAATTTTTGCAGTCCATATTTGTATGCCTTACATTCGCTCATGCATCTTTTATTTTCCACAGCATGACTTTCTAATTCACCAAATAAGGTTCTCAACAGCGCATCACATTTTTCAGACAAGGATTGTATTTAGAGCTCACTTAAAGAAGTTGCTAAAGGAAGTTGGAGTTCAAAGCTGTCAATCAAGATCAGGTTACTCAAAAAAAAATAAAAAAAAAGAAACCTTAATAGAAAGTATTTGAAACATCACAGGTGCAGGCAAACTGGGAAAGTTCTTTGTTTTATCTTTTTGGGGAAAAAACGATAGCCTCATCATCACAGGTAGTTCAGTAGCTCATTGTTTAGTAATATGCTAAGAATATATGTGAAATCTTGACTCTGTCATGTTTGATTTAGCTTAAAAAGTCTGAACAAGTATTATTTGATATTAATTTTGAACGATAATGTATATCACTAAATGTAAATTCCACATTGGTCTTAAAAATAATAATTTCCACTGACAAATGGATTTTTTTGTGTGTATAAAACAGCAGAACTGTCTTGCATCTAAAAGGCTTGCAGGTAATATATCAAATATAAGTTTTTTTAATGAAACATTGAATCCTTAAGACTTTAAGGTGGCAGTTTAAAATATGCTTAAAGTACAGTGTTTATTATGTGTGTGTATTTTTCTTGAGAGAGAATCTGCTGAATTATCATCTGTGCTTGCTCGTGTTCTCTATCTCCCTTCTGGAATGTTTCCTTTCATTTGAATGAATGTGGTTGTGATGTTTCCCACACATTGACAAAGCACTACTTAAACTGATAAAATAAAACCAAAATTTGTCTCTGAGAAATGAATTCTGTTAGAAGGTCTGTGATCTAAGAAATTACTGTTTAACATCCATATCTTGTGAAGGTAGACTATCTATTTGATGTGTGTGCAATTTATTATGGAACAGGAGATTTAAAAATCTTTACTGAGAAAGTATGAATTCTGCATTCCATTTTATTTCTGAAAACATGTAGGATATTTTAGCTGGTTGTGCATGCAGACTACTTTATACTTCAGGAGTTTGGATATACTTTAAGGCTTCTAATCATTACATCTTAAAAGAATATGTCATGAGTATGCTCAAATTCAAATTACTGTCTTCTGAATGCTTCTTTAATGGTCAGATTTAATTTGCATTTGGATTTAAGGCATCTTTAGAATTGGCCAAGGTTCTTCACAAGTTAATGATGAGCATTCCTGTTAAGCATTATAACATTTTTATAAATTGATCTTTGTTGCTCAGTATTTGCATGAGCATGTAAAACAAAGAAATGTTAAAGTTCTATTACTGGTGTTATAAAATGAAATTTCAATAGTTATTACTTCAAACAGTAAATAATACACATTTATATCCATATACAGAATGATGACATGATGTAAGTCAGTATGAATGTGAGGGTCACCTTTGTATAAGCCCAAAGTTCAATGATATATTGGTAATGCATTCCATAACTTTCACATGCATTCCATATTTGTAAAACAGTTATTTAAGTTAAAACAAGTGAAATAAGTATTTGTCTTCCCTTGAAGTGCTCTTGTTTTTCACAATGCTTTCTATATGACAATGTCGTTAAATGTATGAGTAAAAAGGAAAAAATAAGAAATGACTTTTTCTCTCACTTGTTGTTTGCCTGTGTTTGTATTTAGGCAAGTACTACTTCTAGATTTCCACAGAGGTCTTTGTGATGCTCTCTTTCTGGGAGTGCCCAAGGACTACAGCTTACACACTGCTGAATACAGTTCCCACACAATTTAGTGCATATTGAGAAGAGGCATAATCATATGCAGTGTTTAAATTCTCTCTGTAATTCACAGGACCTTATGGTTCCTATGACCCCAATAGGACAGATAATTTTCTCCTGACTAATCTTTACTGTAAAGATGTATATGTTATACGTTTAAGCATGTTTTGTTCTGTTTCACTCCCTTTTGATCTTCAGGTTTGTTGTTATTGTCATTTTTTAAGTTAATTTAGTAAATATTTAGATGTTTTTAGAAAGCAAAATATTTCTCATTCCTTTACAAGGAAACTTCTCTCTTTCAGAAATGTTTTCTAATTGCTGTAAAGTACGTAGTGAGGTTGTAACTAGAGCAGAAGACTGTTTTGGGGGTCTGCTGTGTATGAATTTATGTTTGTTGTTGGCTGTACATATGGTCATGGGAAAGTCATTAAACTTCAAAATATTTGTTCATTTTTACTGATCTTTCATCTAACGGTTAATAAATGTCTCTCTCTCTCTTGGTTATGACATGGATTTAATTATTTGTTGAGTGCATTGAGACCCTTTCATAAAAATAATGGTTTTGGCAGGTATGTTCCAAAAGGAGGTAGTGTCAAGTTTTCTTCCCCAGAGTAAATAACTCATAATTCATCAGTACCTCTTTTTCCCAGGCGCAAGTTGATGTCACTTCTGAAAGTATAACGAACTGTTTATGGAAAAGATGTCTTGAATTTTTTGTTGAGCTCTCTCAATATAGATATGTAGCCTTGATTATTGATGTAGTTCGTGGTTTTACTCTGAAGGAAGAAAAATTTCTATTATTAGGTATACCCTTGGATGCAATTCATTTTAAAAAAGTACAGATGGAAAGAGTACTTTCCTTTAACTAATTCTTGGAGTCTTTCTCCATATGTGGCTGAATGTGAACCTTTGGGAAAGCAGAAGCCATCAAAACTCTTTAAGTTTACCTACCTAAAAATTGTCTCACCCCTTACAGTTGGTTAGCCTTGATCGGGAAAGTTGGCTTTGTTTTAGTTTTATGCACATTATCTTTGCATATCTATTTTTCCTCGAAGTCACTGTGCTGTTTTTCTTTTGATTTTTTTTTTTTTCCTTTCTTTCTCATTGCAACAATTACCACTATCAAAAACAGCAGTCTGAGGCTCTTACAGTGCTGTCTATACTGGTCCTGTTGCTGCCAGTGTTTGTGATATTGCTAACTGCATTTTTAACCCAAATCAAGCTATTGTTATTTTTTATGTAATACATATGTTTTCCTACAAAGTAAGGTTAGAAATTTATGGATTGTACAATGATAGCTCTTTACATAGTTAAAACTTTTGAACAGAAAGTTGGTCTTAAAAATAGTAAGACAAACATACACCAGGGAGATGAAGAAAGAAATACCAAGAACTTCTAGTTTCACCCTCTCTGAAAAATTAATACCATTTGGTTAATGAGTTTTCTTGGCTAAATAAACAGCATCTATGTAGATTCCACACCTTGTCACTTTAACATTTATTATCACCAACTGTTCCTAATTGGACTACAGCTGCTGCATGTCACCAAAAAAAAGGTGTTACCAAATGCAGCCTAACTGGTCCACATTTAAAATTCACACCTTTCTATTTAACTACAGAAGCAGCAGTGTTTTATGGTAGGGTTCTGTCTTTAATTGGGATTCTTAGGCATAAGTAGTTAGTTGGTCTGTTATTTCATATGCATTAGTGTTTATTTTGCTAATGGACTAAATGTAATTTAAATGGGGAGCAAATTTTACATTAGTTCACATGTCACAAGTTGGAAGATAGCAACATGGAATAAATATTAAGCATTTAGACACCATGGTGAATGGTACTATAGAAAAGCCTGAAAAGATATACATAAATGATGACTGTTCTTTTGCATGTGTTTGTAGTAATGTTTCATACAGTAGACTAGAGAGTATGAAGTGCCAGATAGCCTTGATTTTTTTTTTCTTCCCCAGACTTCCTAGTGAACCTGGTACAGAAGAATCATGCCAGCAGTGTTATGTGGAGAGCAAACGGTATAGGTGGCCAGTTTGTTCCCTAGAGCAGGTGGTTGTGAGAAAGGCAATTCTAGCATCCTGAGGGGATCTGATGCACTGTTGCTAGGAGAGAGAAGAAAGATGTGGTTGTATCCTGTTTAATCATTTTGTTTAATTGTGAAACTTACCTCATTTAAAGCTCTGGGTCACCAAGGAAAAGCACACATTTCAAGGCAAACATTTTTCTTGCAAAAGCTAAATGTCTGCTGTCTCAATGTTGTATGTGTTGTTGTAACAGTTGAATTCATCCCACTCTGCTTAAATGTTGGTGTATTTGATACAATTTGTTTAAATTAGAGTCCTTAATACTTTGTTTTTCTTTCAAATGCCAAGTTTTGTCAAATTCATTTTACTGTCGCTCTGTGGTCCTTGCGAGTGCCAAAAGCAGATCAGTTGTTTCCTTTCAAATTTTACTTAGGAAGGCATGTTTTATCTTGATGCTGCCAAGATAAAATAATGGATTTCTTTTGTAGGTGGAACACCTAATTTGAAAACACTGTGGTTTGCCAAGGGACCTGAAGTGGAAAAGCAACGGTACAGTACATTTCTGGCATGCTTTCATCTTCAAGATTTGATGGAAGAGCTCCAAGCTCTAGAAGCACCTGTTGCAGGATTCTGCTGCTTGCTGGCCTATCTAATGCTGCAGGTAACTGGGACAGTTACTCTTCCTTCAGCTGTCATCCCTTATAGGTGTGATTGACTAGTAAACTCTTTTTTGTTGGCCTGTGGTCAATTTTTCTCATAATCTTTACTGTAGGCATAGTTGATCAAATATAATAGTACTGCATTACAGTATTTTAATTACTTAATTTAACATGCATCATCCTGTTTGAGAAAAGCTTATTTTTTTTTAGTAGTTCATAATAACTCTCACATGCCCATGACAAAACCCCTTGGGCAGTTTAACAGACAAAGTGTAAACTGAGGGATTTCCCACCCTTTTTGGGGACCTGCTTGCAAATTAGAGCTTTTCTTAGTGTTTCCTTATTGTCATCAAAAGGAGACATCCCCTCAGGTGACTAAGTGGGCTGGGCAAACAGACAGTATAAATATTTAATCATCTCTCACTATTTTTTCACACTACTTTGTCAATTTATTCCATTTCAAGCCAGAATGGAGGATATGGTTCTTCTCATTAAAGTCTGAGTAACAGGGGATCATTAGGTAGTAGTTTTGCTATAATTCCAAATGCTTGGCAGCCTGCAGACTACCTTAATTGTAATAAAAAGGAATGCAAGATTAAATGCAATAGCACTTCATTATTTATATTTCTCTTAGGTATTTAATATGTTGTCTGTACTTGCCACCTTTCAAATGGTGATCTCACAAGTAGATTTTCCTCTCTGAGGATGAGAAAATTAGAATGCCTTTATCTAATCTGATAAGCTTTGTTGCACGTTTACTTACACTGAACTGTTTCGTCTCTTGTTTTGCTTCTTCATACTTCACTTGCCTCAATGACAGAGTTATAGCGTTGTATGATGCATGAAAACAGGATCGCCGTGGCTTTTCTATTCTTTTTCCTTCATATATGTTTGCTCAAACTTAGGTGAAGCATTGAGGCCGTAGGTATGGGAATTCTACAAATGATCCATGTAGCTCCTTTTTTCTTTAATCTTTCCATATTAATGGAAAGTTTTTTGAAGATCAAAGCCATGAAGCAACATTTCATGCCTTACTGTTTCAATTCAACAAGATAAGAATTGTGTACTTAGCTTTAAAAACATACTTTAAGTGTTTTTTGTATTTGGATATGATATGATTTCACTTCATTTATCATGCTATTCTATACACCGTTTTAGCATGATTACCAAATTATTTGAGGAAGGTTTATTTAGTGGCATTAAGAAGTTGAGTAACATGATAGAACACCTACAGATGTGTAGATCTACTGAATCTTGATCACAGCATATTCATAAAATGTGGAAAAAAAATGTTTATTGATATGATCTTCAGAATTTATTATCCAATGCCTAACATTAAAAACAAAGAGGGAAAACAGCTTTGCAGCTTGTAATTTCAGGAAGAAGACTAGCAGAAAAGATCATGTTAAAAGGGCTTAGCTTGATGGAAGGTTTTTCATGGCAGTACCAGTTTCTCAACACCTGTCCCATTTTCCTGATTCTCTTCTGCTGTCTGAGAAGCATAAATACAATCTACCCTGTGAACCAGACTAGCAAATTGATTCGGATCAAAATGTTTTTCATTGCTTAGTTGTTTTTAACTCTTTTTTTTTTAGTTCTCTGATGTTGTCCATTTGTTTTCATGGTGTGTTTGAAAGGAAGAGCAAGAGTAAGTGTCAGAAGCCATGCTCTGAGCTGACAGTACTGCATCCATTTGTTTTTGTAGCTGAGAAAACAATGCTTGTCTAACTGTGACCAATTTCTTGTCTTTACACTCCAGTCTTGAATTTTTATTAAGGAGTTGCATGCCACCATCACTTCCATCAGGTCATATGAAGGAGAAATAAACTTCTCAACAATTTTGTTAGATATCATTTAAACCAACCTAAATCTGTGTTTGTTTTTTTGTTGCTGTTTGTTTTGTTTTTTGGAACCAGCATACTGACGAACAAGGCTTTCTCAAACTGTGTGCCGTAACAGCATATAAAGCATGATATGAAGAGTAATTTTTTCAATGAGGGTACTTTTCAAATGTACTCCAATTGAGAAGAAAAATAGTGAAAAAATGACAATAAAAAGACATCTAAATGTCTTTTAAAATGGCGAAAGGAGTGAATCACTTCAGAGATGAAACTGTAGAGCCTCTGAGGAAAGGGGAAACAGAAACAATATTTTAAGCTTCTACATTTTTAGAAGAAATCTGACAATGCAAGTGTGATTACTCACTGAGTTGGGATACTGAATGAAGTATTTCTCTAAAATGTTTTGACACTGGTAAACATTTTTATTGGTCTACTCTCTTGGGGACATTTCTTTTCGTGTTGTATTTGCAAAAAGACTTTGACTTACTTTTCTTAGGACAAAATTGTGCACGTATTAAGAATTGCTCTGTAGATGTAAGTCACTTTGTTATTGCAATGGATAAAATTTGCAGATGCATTGTCATCTACACAAGGGTGACACCTGACTTGAAATACAGGGTGAATGAAGTAGGGCCATTATCAGATCTTAGCAGCCAGGTGGAGTTAATGAATACCAAGGAACAATTGGAAGCTTAAAACTTCGCTGATATCCCTCACATTATGCATGTCTTAATAACGTCATAGAGAGGAAAGTATTTTACAATGGGATAAGCAACAAGGCCTGATGAGAAAAGCAAAATAAAACAACTCTCATTAGTGGTTGAGTAATTTATATCTTGAGGATTACTCTTCTTAAGCAAATAAATGAATGATGTAATCATAGATGGCTTCTTAGCATTGTTTTTTTTTTTTTCTGTTCATTTACATCAATATTTTATTTTTTCTCCTTCATTATTTTTTCTTACTTTGTAATTTATGATACCCTTAATAGAAACTCGTAAGAGACTGAAGTGGGATATGCACAACATTCTGTGAAAATCAAGCTGTTAAAAGACAGACAAAGCAAATTTGTAGGCAGCCTTTTAGCTGTACTGTAATCCCACATTACACACTTGCTCACTTTTGCAAGAGAAACCTTCCCTCAAGTTCTAGCTGATACTGAATTACAGTGCCTTGTGGATCTCACTTAAGAGTCCTCTTTGTACTCTCAACAATTGTAGCAGATATTTTGTCTTGTTGCACAATTATAATTGACTGTTCTTACAGAGGAAGCAGATGATCAGAATTAGACAGCCAGGGAGTCAGTCCAGCTGCTCCAGAGGCACTGTCTTTCCTCTGAGGTTGACCATGTGCATCTGCAAAATCCCAGAATACTTTTTCACATCAGTAAATGCCCCATATTCTCCATTTTCTGGTAGAATTTGAGTGAACTGTTACAATAATTTAGAATTTTCCTTCATGTTTTCTCACTTAAGCATTTTAGGTGTAGTTTTATTAGAGCTTTGAGTTTTTCTCACATCACTATGTAACCTAGTGAAAGAATCCAGGTATGTTTTTTTCAATCCTGAAATTTAACTTAAAATAGGTAATTGTAATAGTTTAGATTATTTTTTTTTTTAATTTCCAACAGGTAACCATGTAAGCATTTGAAGTATGGATATGAAGAAAATTCCTGTTATTAAGAAACTTAAAGGGAATAGGAGAAGGGAACATGTGAAGGGTGGGCATTTTGTTTGATGTGTCGAAATCATGTGTATATGCTATACATAGGTATGGTGAGCTATGCGCTTCATTCAAATTGTGGAAGTTTTTTGTTCTATTTAAGTATATTTTCCTAGACAGTACATTCATGGTTGTCATAACTCCATGAGGTCATTGATTTAAGTTTGATGTGCTTGAGAAAAAGAGGCGCCAATTTTGACAGGTTCTCTTGAGAGCCTTCAAACAATGTGTTTCTTTCATCTCTGTTTTAGGTCCATAGCCTATCTCTGGAAGACTTACATGCATTTGTGGCTCTCATTCTCTGCCTCAGAGGAAAGTCAGCATCTCAGCTGGAACGTTTGCAGGTATTGATTGGAATAATTGAGTAACAATAAATGTTCATGGTAACTCAGGAATAAATATTCTGGGGAGAATTCTGCTTTATCTTTTTTTTAAGATATGGGAATTGATCATCACAGAAAATAGTAGGCTTTTAATGTGGTACAGCTAATTCGAATATTTATATTTGTTAATCATCTAGAAAAAACAATAGAAGGGATATTCTCTAGTGGTTGGGATCCTAGGGTGAGCAAATTAGTCTCAGGTTTCTTCCTGACTTGGTTTCTGGATGTCTAGCTGATGGAAATTTTTTAATGGTTAATCCCATCTTGATACATTGCTTCATTCCTTTTTCCTGAGGAGGACAGTGTTTCAGGCCATCAGTTGTTTGAAAATCACTACATTTAATAAAGCTTGGCACTACTTCGTGCAGCAGAACATAAATCCAGGTAGAAAAAATGTCTTCTTACCTAATGTGGCCCACTATAGTGAAGACCTATTGAATCACTCTATAGAATATTGGATTTCAGAGAGCTATTCTGTGTTGTTGTTGTTTGTTTGTTTGTTTCCCATGTTGGTGTGGTCTAGTCTAATCACTTGGATCTTGTGATTTGTGGATCAATCTTTTCCAGTGCAGTCTTAAAGTAGGATAGTGTATTTACTTATTACTTATTTTTTATTAATGTGTGACAGGGAATTAAAAGTTAAGACAGCAGAAACCATATGAGTTATGAAATCATGGATGCTTGTGGAATCAGCTAGAGAGGTAGAGACTGTATATATGAGCAGTCATGAGCAGAAGTAAAGATCTTCTTGTGATATGTTAGTAATAGCACTGTATTCATAAAGGCAGAAAGAGAAGGTATTGACAAGGGCTTCTAGAATCTGCTTTTAGATCTGGGACCAAACTGTAGTAAGTTTTGAAAATAAATTTGAAGATACTGACAGAGATTAAGGAAATCTACATTGTAGCACTGTTTTTCTGTACAGTGATTGCAGAGAAACAGCATGTTCTCTTCCATGTGCTGTATAGTAATGAGACTTGAGGGATGCAGGTAGGAATTCTCAGTTAAGATCTAAATTTCATGACTGTCAATTATTCAAGAGTTCTTTTAAAAAATCTTACACACTTTGCAAATCTGTTTTCTCCCTTTCCTATTTTCTTAAATTCACATGTGGAAAAGCAGGTTCTTAGATGGTTATTGAAACGGAGTCATCTAACTAGTTTTTCTTGCATATCTGATTATGCAAGAGTATTTTCAAAGTCATAACTTCATATTGCATTTGAATTATTAGCAGTGTACAGAACAGACTGCATGTGTCAATGGCTATTTGAGTTGTGGGCTTACTTTACAAAAAGGGAAGGGTTAGAAATGGTTGGAACTTTAGTCTACCTTCTCTCTGAAAATCTTATTTATATTTCTCTGGGGAATTCTCTGGTTCTTTGAACAGGCCATGTTAGAGTTTTAAAAGTCCTTTTTGCTAATAGTAAGGTAATCAAATACTCCTGTTACTGTCTCTTGGTTTCTAGTGCACGGAGACCAAAATAACAAAAATGGTGTGATTCCAGTTTCATTAATTGACTCATTCTGACAGATATTTTTTTTTCCTTCCAAATTTATTACACGTTTGTTCTTTAGGTAATCAATGTTAGATCTGTATAACAAAAAGGAAGCAATGAAACGAAGGCATTATGGAAAACAGCAAAAATGTAGGATTTACTCCTGTCTTCCTGTCTTGAACACATTATTACACATAATGTTGCACTTAATGTTGAGCATATCATTATTTTATCAAGTCTGACATGGCAGTCATTCAGTAAAAGCATAAAGGTAGCCAAGCGTAATTAGGAAGTATTGAAACAATTGGTTATAGATGCGCCTACAGGTGCTATTACGTAAACTAATGTAAACCTAAATTATGAAAAGTGCTTGGAAGTTTATTCTCTTTGATTTGGATGTCTGTTCATTCATTCACGTTATGGTTCTATGGAATTATAAATCTGCGTTTAGGATGCTTAGTATTGCATCCAACCATGTACTTATCAGCAGTCCTTCTGCTAATTGAAACTTGTTCACAAAATTTTGTAACTTACAAAGCTTGTGGAAGATCAAGTATTGTCTGTTCATCCACTGCTGGCATAAAAGTACATGAAACATAAAGTTGGTGTTATGCTGTATCGTGCACTCTACCGAAGCAGACAGTATGATGTTGGGATTGAGTTATGGTTGATATTGGCAGGTACTTTCAAAAGTTAAATCACTCTTCTGCTTATATCAGCACGTCATGCACTAATGCATTCTGCTGTGCTAAAAACCAACAAAAGATTCATGCAATGCAGCTGAAATATTTGTATCAGGCTATTTCTTGTCATTCATAAAGCACTTCCTAGTGCTTTCTGTTGAAATTCATAGTAGTACCTTTGGTAGATGTTCAAGCCAGAATAAATCCCTATAAAGAGAATAATGAGGAAAGATTTTGGCCTGTTTCTATTTTGAGGATGTGAATAGGTGAATAACAGTTTGAAAACTTTCCCTTGTTACATTTGAATTAATCTACCTTCCTGTGTTTTGATGACTTGGATCTCCAAGTGGAAAATAGTTGCTCTTTAGCAGCTTGATGCATATCTCCTGAATTTTCAAGTTATATCATGATAGAATGTCATGTTGGATGTATTGCCATAAAAAAGCTTTTCTCTTTCATACCTAAACCACCTGTAATTTTGTGGTAGGATTGACTTTAATATATATATATCAGATGAATCTCAATTCACCGGAAAAGTAAAAAATGGTCTATTCCTCATTTCTTTGTTTCTGAAAAGTAGTGTTTAGATGGACTTTGTAGTATCCTGTGAAGTTTCTCTTGGAAGGACAGGAGAATAATGTAATAGAATATTTTATACAAATATTTTAATAATAATCATAGATCAATAAAACAAACATTCTGAGAATTGTAAGCAAGTCTTTCTCAGAATTCCATTTCAGAATAGTTTAAATATTTTTACACATTTCTATGTTTATCTTGTAGTTTTACTAAACTGAATTATGATGGTAACTTTATTTTAATAGGTATGAAACAGGTTCTCAATAGATGTTTAATAGCATGTTTAAAATAGCATGTTTTCTCAACATGTTTAAAATCAGTAGATAATCCAAATATAATATTTACACTATACCAAGTACACTAGTACACAGCTAATAAATACATGAGCCTCATAGTAGGAAAACAGAAGAAGAGATTAGTTGCCATACTTTTTCTCCTCCTCTGAAAAGTTAAACAAGATCCCTAAGAACAACTTAATAAAGTTTCAAAGAAGTTTCATTAAACATAGCCAGCATCTACAAATATTTATGAAAATGTTTATTTGCAAACTTGGACTTGTCTCTACATTTTAAATAATAATACAGTATTAATATTTACTCCTTGTAAACAATTCTGTGAAGAACACTGATTTAGTCAAAGTAGTTTTGCTCTGCTTCTGCACAAGAATCCATTAGCAAACATGTTTGAGCAGAAGAAAACAACTTCTACTGTTAACATGAGAGAAAATGTAAATAGAGCCTGTTCTCATGTGGTGATCTTTTCAGCCTTCAATTCCAAATCTGCATTCTGATATACGATCTATATTTCATAGTTAATGAGATCCATAAGCCCACAAATTAATTAAACAAATGTCTGTGGTTTGAATAAAATGGGTTAAAGCCATAAAAATATGGTTTATCTCATGCTGAAAGAAAGTGGCCTGTGCACATATAACTAAAATACACATGATGCCATTTTCAGAAAGTAACTGCTTAATATTTATATGGGAAGATTTGGTTATTTTTCAAGGTCAATGGTTTCAAAATACTGAAATGTGCACATGATAGACAAGAGCTTCTGTAAATTCTTTTTCTCTTTTTATTTTTTATCTAGTTTCCTTGTGCATCCCTTTTATGGTATATTAACGTTCTGTTTTGCCCAAGCCTCCCATAGAGCTTATACATAAGGTCAGAATTAAGTTTTGGACCCCAGGTTGCCTATTTCCCTTCTTTCTATTTTAATCTGGTGTGCTGTTTTGGCAGAAAGCCCAGAGAGCCATCAGTCTAACTTTGCAGCCATTGTAGAGAAAAAGAGGCACCAGCAGTCGTGCTTGCAGTGTTGTTTCTTACATTATGCTAGCCCTGGTTGTTTACAAGTGCAATTATGGATCGTCTTTCACCTGTAACGCATGTAGAACGCTGTCCAAATAGGAGAGGCCACAGTGAGTTACAACCAGAAATAATACACTTCTTCTAGGATTTCTTCAAATACATGAACACTGGTATTAGAGGTGGAAACTTGTGAATGACATATTTCTGAAAGTCACACCCAAAGATCAGTTTGGAAAATTTGGTTAAAAAATAATAATAATGCCTGGAAATCAACAGATGAAACTTGGGTTCTGTAAATGCTTTTAAGAGTCAAATGTATGTCATAATACACAAAGAAAAAGTTAGAAGCAGATGCATGATGGACATACACATCACTTACTGCTGGTATTTATGGCATTTGCAAGCTCTTTATAGCTTTGCCATAACATATCCAGTTATGCCATAATATCTGCTTTGGACTAGTTACATCGTTTGTGCTACTCATAAAATAATCTGTTTGGCTGTGTATGAAATGTAAGAAAGTCAAGCCTAAAATGTATATCTTCATTTTTTTCAAGTGCTTGCAGTTACTTGAAAAGTGTTACTGATATGAAATGTGGACAATCATTTTAAGTCTGAGATGATAAGTTCCAGAGAGTCTATGCAATTTGATTGCAAATGAACCTTCACAAAAACAAAAACAAACAAACAAATAAAAAAAACACTAAGTAGCACTACTTCATTAGATTTTGGAATAATTAGAGGAAAAGAAAAAAAGGTCTCAACTAACTAGTTTGACAGGCAGAAATAGCTTTAGCAAGAATTGTAGTTGTGTAGAAGGTTCTAATATTTTCTGTTGTATGGTGCAATAGAAGCAAAATTACCTTAGTAGTGGTATGATATCAATATTACACAAGATAAATTTTTTTTTTTTCTCAAGTGTTTTCCTGCAGGATACTTAGCCACATTCATGCAAATAAAGTATTATGTTTTAGAGTAATGTGTAAGTATCTTAGTTAGGGTAACTCACACTTCAGAAGAATATTGCTAAATCTATTTGTATTTTTAACTCAGTATTTTTTTCTCCCCTGACATCCAAACAGAAAAGCATAAATAATACCCTGACTCTGAATACTCCAGAATTTGTCTTTGACCTATTTGGCAAGCCGGGCTACATTTGTCAACACCATTAGATGTGATACTGTTCAGACAGACTCCAAACAGCTTTTGTAAGCAATCTACATTTTCAAAATATGATTGTTTAAAAATAAAATAAAATAAAAATGTCTCCAGGAGAAATAAAGCCATTTCTGTATATGTTTACTGTACCTATGTGGCTGTTTCCTATAATAAATATTTACTTGCAGTCTAATTGAATTATGGAAAACATAAAATACAAGCAAGAATATTGTAAAGATCTCCTAGGATCTCTTAGGAAACTCTCTTAGGATATGCTTTAATGATACATTTTTGGTATTAACTAAAGAGGAATTTTAATGTGTTCCCAAATGCTTTACTGAATCAGGGCTTCATATTCCCACAGAACTTGCATCCAACAATACTGTTTTTAAGATGATTGGTGAGATTGTAACTGGTCAGGTGGGAGCAAAGGTGGGCTGAGGTGGCTTGCTATCATTGCTTCAGAGCCCATTCTCTCATATTACGCATTCTTTAGGTTTTCTCAGTGTTCTGAGCTAATCTGGAACAAAAGTGCAGTAGTATAACATGTGATTTCAAGCTGCGATTGGTTCAGTCCCTGTTCAACTGCAGAAATAAAACTTTCTTCTCGTTGCCTCAAGAAAATCTTAAGTGAATCAGTCCAAATAAAAAGAGTTCAAGTCTTTGAGTAGTTAGTTTGGTTTTTAAACATTCAAAAAAAATTACATGGTTAAACAAGAGCAAGTTGCATCAAATGAAGACAGCAAGAGAGTACCTGATTATGCTGAAATTGTTGAAAACCTTTCACATTCCACAAGTTCAGAGAGTAACCAGCTTCACACTGGGAATCCTGCTTATATTAAAACTAGATATTAAGTCTGAATGTATTCTGGCTTCCATACTCTGTTTTTTTCCCGTTAACTGTATTTTGGCCTCTCAGGCCTGCATGCCTGCTTCAGTGTGCTGCCTTTGCTCTGCAAGACCTATTATTTTCTCTAATAAATGTGAAGTGGCGTATATGGCTCTAATACTTAACAGGCAGTAGGAGAACTATGAACTTGCACAGATTAAACATCTGTGCAAACAGAATTATATCTCAGGAGCTCAATTTACTTACTGTTTATGGTACTTTTTGCAAGTCCAGTATCTATTGGTATTTTCAGAATCATCCTTTGAAGTTCTGAAGAAATCCAAATTCTCTTGGTCCTGTTGTACAGATAGCTGTCTCTACTTTTCTTTGCTGGTGTTGATTCATAAACATATAAGAAAAAAATTTAGGCTGCCATATTCAACTTTCAGACAAGGTTGCTGTTCTCCCCTGCTCCTCAACCATTTTCTTCTTTACCAAGTTGGATATAGTTATTAGCATTTTTAGAGTCTGCTTCCCTGAACATTTTTTACATTTGACATAATCTCAAGTATCAAAATTCACATAACTGTGTGAATTCTGATATGTGTCTGTGGCACAGATACAAACCCCAACATGACCAGATCAGCTCTTGTACCTTCTGAAAAAAAAATAATAATAATAAAATAAAAAATTAATTGGATGCTCTTTGCTTATGGAGAAAATCATTGAGCAAGTGCCTTAAACCAGAGGACTTATATTCATTTTTGTGGAAGAGATCTTGCATTTTTTTCCATAATCACATGGGCTTGCTATGTTTTTTTTTTTTTTTTTTTTAATGAGTTTTCCCCTTAACTGTCATGTAGCTTATTAGCAAGGTTTCAATAGTAAGGAACCTTGGTTTTTAAGGAAGCAGGGATTCGGTTGTAAACTACTTTAAAGCTCTATATAGCACAAAGGTTACCTTTAGGTAAGAGGTAATCTGTCATTTCAGCTGAAATTACTCTTACTTTTTAATCCATGCTCAGTAATACTGCAGAAGATGAAATGTAATTTTTGCTAGTGGGAGTAATAAAGATCTCCCAAATATTGATTAAAGAAAACTGGCAGTTTTCAAAAAAAGAAAGAAGTTACTACAGAGAAGGAAGTATTAATTTCTGGTATCAACTGATACTTTCCTGCTAGGTTTGTATTGGGCTAAGTATCTGTTTACTCACAAGACAAATAGTTTTCACTTCCTTGCATGCTGTGTTAGAAGGAAGAAGGTACCTGAGGGCTGGAGCTGGTGTTTGCGTGGCAGAGGTGGGGTTGCTCTCCATTGCCTCTAAGGGCTGACCTGACTCAACATAGGGCAGGTGATGGGCAGGGGCTGAAGATGGGGAGGGAAGGGAAGGGAGCGTGCCATCAGGAAGCAGTGGCACCCGTGCACCTGCCTGTCATCTGCTTCGGGCTGCCTGCACCTGCCTGCGTGCCCCTGTCACGCCTGAGCAGGAATGCAGGCTGCACATCTGCCTGGCCTTTCCCTGGAGAAGCAGATGGCAAAATGTAACTTGGGAGAAGCAAAAATGTTTTTCTGAAGTGATCTAACGAGCCACATATAGGTGGATGGAGAGAGAACATAAAACAAGCCTTTAGGCATGCGGTTACAGGGCTTCATAGGATGTACTGGAATTTTTCAAATGGCTATGGTAGAGATGTGTTCATCTTGAAGAAATCAGAAACAGCAAGGCTAACCTCTCTTTGCTCTCTTTCTTTTCAAGTGTATTTTTGATTGACATCATCATTGTCCAGGGGTTAAAAGTCAAGACAGGGTCCTGTTCCTATCTGTTGCTTCTTCTATGACTTTGGTCAAATTGTTAAGGTTTTTCTCCTGTTTTAGTTTTTACTTGTAACACTCATGCAGCCAATAATCTCAATAGCAGTAGTTCTAAAACCAAAAGTGTTCTACAAATGTGCTTGCTTTATTTATTTATTTTTTTTACTGTGTTCTTAACATTAATATTGGAGTGATGTTGCACATATATTCTCCTTCCATTCATCTTCATTTGACATTTCATTCATGACAATTTCAGTTGACACTAACTGAACAATAGTTGAGATGTGGTTGAAGGAATGTTTTATAAAAAAAAAGTGGAGCTATTTTAAGAGAAAGATGGTATATACATTATAAATTCCTTACCAGTGTTGTACCTTAGCACCTCGTGACATTACCACTTGCTAAGACAACTTTATTCTGGTTTTATAAGTGAGAAAACAAAACCCACAGAAAATAATGCCAGATCTATAAAAGTTGTTTTGTTACCTCCAAAAAAAAAATTTGTAGGTATGAGCAAGCTAAATACAATTTATGGGGAGATTTATTTAATTGCTCAGGAATCTCATCAGCATGTCTAGAGTAACACCAGCACTAGTAGAAAGCATATGGATATTAACTAAAAAGGTGCATTACATTCAATTATGCCACTATATATTCACCTGATACATTTAAAACAAGCAACATTCAGTTCCCTGCACAATAAGAAATAATATATGTATTGGTTTTAGCAAGGGCAGTTAATGCATGCCTAAGGATCTTTTCCTATGTAGCAATAGCTTTCTGCTTACTTATTGTATACAGGATACAGGTCCTTTCACAGGTCATCTGAGATACCGTTGTGTTGATCCATGGTTTGATCTGTCTTGGACCTGAAGATAGTCCTGAAATGGAGTACCTGCTCTTTTCTTCCTCAACCTGTGAACTTAACACCTGGAAAATCCGTTAGCCAGAACTGTTTACCTTGGACACTATCACTTCAAAAGGTGAACCTTAGTATCAACTAATCATGTGGTACAGCTGCTTTACAATACAAAGAAATTGGAGGGGGAGTAAGGGGGGAATAGAAAAACACTTTATTGCGCTGGCAAACAGTGTTTGTTCTCCTGGAATTCCCTGTACAAACCATCTTGGTTCACTGGCAGTTTCATTTATACCAGACGTGACGTTAGTAACAGCTGTCATAAGCTTTCTTGGAAGGTGCAGAGCTTCAGATATACCAAGTAATTAATGCCTGATCTAAATTGTGCTGAAGTTCATTGGTCTTTCTGTTGTTCAGAAACAGATCAAGCCCCTAAAAAGTGTATACTCAAAAATAGAGAGGGATTGGTCATACATTGAGACAATTAAATACGTCGTGAATGTCTACTCTGACTCCAGGGAGAAAATAAATTCTAGCTTGGCTAATTAAACCTTGGACAGTTTTAGCAGTAAACTCCTATCAAAATTTCTTTGTAGTTGCAATGATGTCTTAATCCACAGCAACAGTTTCACAGTACACTATGAAAAAAGTCCTCAAGAGAGGACACGAGATGGTGGCACATGGAAGAGTTGTACTCCAAACCAGTTAGCATTTGCCAATGTAGTCCGCTGCTGTGGCAAAGGTAGCCAAGTACATTCTGCAGAGCAGTTGTGTTGGCGGCAGATATTTTACTCCTAAACCTTTTCTTATGGACTAGTCCTATGATTAAACAAAGGGGAAGGGTGTGGATGAGGTTTTTAGATTGGGAGTATGGTTAAGTGGCAGGTGATGGTAAATGAAGCCCCTAATTTAAAATGTTTTGTTAAAGGAGCTATTCAACACAGAGTAGAATACAGAAATATAGAGTGAGGGTCAGAAAGTAAGGGAGTGGAAGACATTTGGGCTTTGGAAGCTTACGTTGGGAAGTTGCTGGAACTAAAAAAGGAAGACGCCTTTTGTACAGTTCTTTAAGTTGGTTTTCTCTAATAATGGTCTCCTAATAACGTCTGAATATGTTGGCTATTTTCAGGAGTGTTTGATAGGGATGGAGGAGTCTCTGGAAGAAGCACATCACTGCAGATTTTCTGAGGTTCGGAGAGCCCATCGGTTACTGGTGCAGGTGTACCAGGAGCCTGTCAGCAGCTTGTCTCCCATCAGGGGCAAACTTTATTTCTTGCAAGGCAGATGGAGCAATTCCATTATTTTTAACTAGCATATGAAGAAGAAGAAAAAAATATATATTAAACATGGGAGTTTTCAAAGTCCCAAACAAATATATACATTTTGCTACTTAATAAATCCCACATTATCTATATGAGAGAAAGGTGAAGAAGTTCAAAGATATGTCACTGAAAACACAAACGTGTATTTAAAGTTAAAATCCCAGTGAATCCATTTCTGTGGAAAGGATGTGGCTGCTGGCAGGGTCACAGTTAATCAGTTGGTTAGCCTGATGACTGTAACACAGCATTTATCTGAGTGCTCTGTAAATGTCACATGTATTATGGACTGCTACTAGCCGTGTGATCATTAGAGCGGAGTCTAACAATTGTACAGTTGTAGTTAAAATAAGGAAAGTGATGCTATTTTAATTTTTTTCTACAAGTGATAGTGGACTGTCCATGACATATGTGTATGAATAACTTGAAAGGGCTCAACTTCTTAGCTACTGTGCTATTCCTGACCATGAAAACTTGAGTTATGCTAGGCTGTGCTGTAGATAGGACTTCAGTGCACTGATAAAGACAGGTCCTTCGGAAAATGAAACAGGTAATTAAAACGCAGTCTTTCTGCAACCAAAGGAGATTTTTATCTGGTTGTAGACTGGTTAGCAGTAGTGTATTTGCCATTATTACATCTGATGCTTAAAGGTAAAAGCTATTTTGCAGCTTTGTTTAGGTTGACTTCATTGAAGTTTTTGGCCTCCTGTAAACAACAATGTATCACTTTACATCCATCTCCTGATAAAACCCAGTAAATAAACCTTCTTCAAGGTATAAACACCAAACAATTGGGTTGTTTACTGCTCAATATTTACTGTGAAGACTTATAAGTGTTTAAGAACTGGTTTTGCTAGTTTCTGTTGCAGCAGAGGCCTTCACAGGATCTGCTCCTCTTTCCAGTCTCCCTTTTCCTTTGCACCCGCCTTGTTTAAGCAGGAAGAGCTTAACTTAAGCCATAATCTTTTATCAGAATAAACCTTAATCGTGTTTTCAAAATACCGGCACTTCCCTCTTCCCTCAGTTTGACAGGTGAAGGAAGCAGGTGAAGTGCTATGCTTCCAGCCACCTATTGCACAAAGCTGACTGATGCCAAGTAAACACTGCTTCACCAGACTCTCTCTCTAGGGTAACACTCCTTAAAATCACCATTGTTGCACCAGTTTAGCTTATTTTTGCTCGAGAGGAGAGTATATGGTTCCCATGAATGAGATTTATAGTATCTTTGGACAACTTGCACTGGGAATTTATGCTAAGGGCCGAAGGCAACACCTGGAATTCATGAAAGGCCCCTTGTCTTTAGGCTGAAAAAAAAAATCCTCACTGATTCTTTCCATTGTAGCAAATACAACTTCAGTGGTCATCAGTTGACAGCTTATCTGTTTATGTTTGAACCACAGCGTGCCTTACCTCTCCCAGGCCTTTCTGTTCTCTCCCTAAGCCTTTCTGGTTTAATGACAAGTTCCTGAGATAGGATCTACCTGCTGCCTTTATTGCTCAAACATAAACTGCCTATGGTTAAATATTTGATCTTTTAAGACACAGGTGGGTTTGAGAGCAATAATACATGAAGTAATATACTGATAATATACTGACTGAGTTCAAGCGGGTTTAAAAAGTGGTTAAACTAGGAAAGTACTTCGTTTTGATCACCATCACTTGAATTCCAGCGGTTTATTGCTTGGATCAAGTTACATTGAGTTTTAATTATAGTTCTTCAATTGATTAATTTTAAGCAGAAGTTAGCAAGTAGTAAGCTGTCCTTGAGTGCTGTGTTTTCCGTTTTATAACAGAAACACAAATATTCTTTTGGGGAAAATGAAAAAAAAAAGAAGTATGCCATTATAAGTCATATCTTTTAAAATCTATATTTTAAAAATGTTAGCCATATTCACATCTGTATTCAACCTAACCACAGGAAGAAGGCAACAGATTAGGGAAAAACGTGCAAGAACAACTTTAACCCAAGATTCAATGTTAAAGATATATATATATATATATATATATATATATATATATATATAATTAATGCATGTCTCCAGAATGTTAATAAAATCTTACTAAAGGAACCAGTTCTTAAATGAAATGTAGTATTTGCAGCACTGAGGTACAGATGAAGTGTAAAGTAAAGAAATTAGAAGTTATTACCATATCTTTATTGTTCCTGGTTTCTAGAAATGAAAATAGTGAGATAGCTTTGCCACTGGTTACGCTTCTGGCTTTTGTTTCTTCTGACATAAGGCATATTCAGAGACTTACCCTTACCGTTTAAGTGTGGTAGAGCCTATTCATCCTTTTAAAATAATTTGAACCCTCAAAAATCTTCAGAGTGTTACCATTCCAGGTGAAAGAGCTGCAAGGTTGGTTGGTTGTTTTTGCCATACTCTTACCACACAAAATTGCAGCTTTCGAAGCACATACAAGAAGTTCATACCTCTCTCAAAGAAATAATTTGTGAATCCACAAAGAAGACTCAGGGGGCTAAAAATTCTTCCTTAAAGCACAAAGGTATTTATACATCCTGAAAATGTGTTTTGGTCTAGATTTGCAAACTGCTCCTGTGAGCAAATGCTTCCTGCAGAGCCTCTCTCTGTGGTCAGTGGGGATGCACGCGAGCACAGAGATAGCCTGAGCTTGTGGTCCATAAGCTGAAGCACTGTGCAGAGCGGAAAAAGGCATGATCTGAGATCACTGCCTGATGATGGTTCTTCTAGATTTCTTCTCAAAATATTGTAAATATTTGTAATTTTGAAATAGTATATTTCTTCTCAAAATATTGTAAAAATCGTTAGACATTAGTGGTGTGGGTAATACATTTCTCTATCTCATTTCAAATTGGGTTACCCAGTTCAGCTCAAGCCTTGTAAGTACGGTATCAGTAACCTCTGATGCACTGCTATGCAAGGATTGTGACCTTGGAGTTTTCTCCTCAGTCTTCATGTGGGCAAATTGGAAGAGTAATCTTAGTTTCCCCAGCCCTGAGTGGGTGGAGAGCTGCTGCTGGTAGGAGCAGCAGCAGGAGCACAGCAGAGGCAGCCGGCGCAGGAGCGGTTCTCACGCACCCTCCAGGCTCCCTCACACAAATGTCATCAGCTGGTGGTAGGAGTAGCAGCAGCAGGATCACAGGGGTGTATCTCACATGATTCGCTGGGGTCCCGAGTTTATAAAAATAGGAAAAAAGAGCAGACACAGTTTCCAATAAGAACTAATCTCTAGGGTGTAATGCCCTGGAAGGCAAGGCTTCTTTTCTTTTGGAATTTTCCACTTATCCTCATCGTGACGTCTTTGCATTGCAGACACCAAGCAGTTGTGAGCATTCCCATGGCAAAGCAAGTCTGTGGTTTGCCATGTGCACGGGCTCATTGTTATAGACTCGCTGTGCTTTCATTTTCTTTGTTTTTCATTGCCAGACATAGAAAATAGAAAATACCCTTTAGCGAATGTATTTCCTGTCTCATTAAAATAAAGAAATCACTGTTGATAGCTCTTGACATGATCTTGCCAACATTGATTTCTATGAAAAAAACAAGCCTTCCCTTCACCCCTGTCCTCCCATTACATGAGGGTCTAAGAAAAGTTCTGTATTGATGTCCATGGACAGTGAAACCTTCTAACTATAAAAGCTGTCACCAGCAACTTTCTTTTATCTTTTTAACCTGTGTGCCTCAGCTGTAGTTGGAGAGCACATCTGGGGTTGTATTGGTAGCTCAGGCTTCATACTCACTTAGGCAGAAGCAACAACTGGTAGCAATGGCAGTACTGCACTGATCTTGAGATGGCAGTCAAACTGGGACCTCAAAGTCCCTTTCTATATTTGATTATTTTGTGCGTCACCATCAAAAGCATTTTTTTCAAGTTCCCGTTTAGACACTTGTTCTGCAAGTATCTATGCATTTGTTTTGCATTAATTTGAATAACATAATTGAAGAAAGTTGGGTTAATCGCATACTTGGGTGTATACTTAGAGCTTTCAGAACAAAGTAAAATAAAGAATTGAAATCTTTATCTTAAAGATTTGTGGCCCAGATGGCATTCAGCTTCTATATATAGTATTAGTAGTCTGTCCTGACAGCTGTTTTACGTCCTCAGTACCAGTGGGATTAAAATGGACAGTAAGAGCAGATCTTTGTTAAAAAGGTACGAATTAATAGTCATCCAGTACACAGCTGTTAAATTAGAAGATGGGAAATTTCTTGCTGCATACGACAGCATTTACTATTTTCTTTTCAGCAGCTTGAATACCTGCTTTTGCTAGTCTTGGAAAGTATAATTTCCAGCAATTAATTGTTTTGATGTTATCAGTATTTACTAATAATCCAATGACAGAAGATACAGATTTGTATGCCAGGGAATAAAAAATAAATATCTGTAGTATCTTTATTAAAGCGAATATTAGTGGTATGAGTCATACCAACACAAATTTGGCCAAATTTGATTCAGCTGATTAGCGTGCAACTGTTGTTCTTGGACTCTGCTACTAATTTTAGCTTGATACATCCATTTTCCATATAGCTTAAACAGCAAAACTTTACCTTTATTTTGTACTTGTTATTTGGTATTTGTCAAAGTATTTTATTGAAGGTATTTGAAGTTCAATTTATCGCTGCATTGCAAAGCAGACCGGGGTACATACATCCTGAAGGAACTCCCTGGCTGGGTTAGTTTACGAAAACAAAGTTGTGAAGATTCCCAGCAGCTCTCCCTCACTGGATTTGCACTCATGTTTGTGACACTTCAGTCACAAACCAAACAGCTTCCATCTGAAAGCATGAACTGACCTGAACCAGATTCTGGAGGTCCTGAAATTTGGCCAGGTGATCAGAAATGACCGAGTCAGTGTGATTTGAACATCTCTCAGCTGCAACCTAATAACTGTCTGTGTGCACTCTTACAGTCTACTTTAGTACGAATAATACTGGTTCTCTTAACCACATTCCTCTTTTAAGTACCTTTCAGCATTGTAAAGTGCTTTGCAAAAACCTGCTTTACTTGCCAGAGCAGGAGAGTTTTAAGTGTGCATGTAGTTACTGGTCTCAGCTGGGAAGATGATTACTAACAGCTGGAGGCAGTAACTTCCTGAAATTCACAGCCTGAAAATGAGTTTCAGCCTCCCAGTCTGAAAATGCTTTTATTTTAAAGTGGGTAATGAGGGAGGAGAAGATCTTCCTTACTGAAGTATGAAGTGTCACATTAGGTGAAGGATGGGCCTTTCATTTTCTAAATGACTGCTCAAATTAGCTCCTGTTTTCTGCTCTTATCTGATTGTCTGTGGTTGTGTGCAGTTTTCCTGGGTGAATTGTAGGTATTGGGTGTCACCTCGGACTAGTGTCCTGCTGGTCAGCTTGATGCCTCTCCAGGAACCACTGGAGGCAGCTGCTCTTCCAAGAGGGCTCTGGATAGGCAGAGCTCAAGACACCCCGCCTGGTATCTTTTGTCTGTATCATCACCTCTGAGTCCTCTTTTGCTTCTTTACTGTAGGAAAAAATAAAATAAACTAAACCAGCCAATGAAGGTGTACCTCTTTTCAACGTGGCTTAACAGAACTGCAGTGCCCCTTGTCTGTGTTTTAACTGACTTCAGCTTATTGAATAATATAGAAAGCTTATGTCTTTGACCAGGTTCTGGCTATATTCTTCCAAACTATTTATTGTTTGGCTCTTTCATAATATGTTTTGTGGCTTTGTGTTGTCAGCAAAGGGTTTCTGGTTTTGTTATGTGGACTTTGGGTGCAGGGGGTGCAGTTCTGATCTATTTTAGTACCGTATTTTGTGTTGTATGCTATGATCTGTTTGTTTATATGTATATATAGGGCAGTGATAGTGTGTGTGCGTACCTGTAAGTCTCTTGGGAACCTTTTCAGGTATAAGATAATATTATCGTTGGTTAAGGTGAGCCAACCCTTTCCAATGCATTTCAGACAAACAACTCACAGGTCTCCAGGAACCATAGTTAAGACAAATTGGAGCCACCTCTTTGTGCTTTCTGTTCTGGACTGTTATGGATGCTGTTCCATTCTTGGTAGAACTTGCACTGTAGGAAAACTGCACTGTAAGGGTGCAACAGCTGCTGTGGATTACTGTATTGATGGCCACATTGTTGTGAATCCCTCCTACTCCTGACAGACTGCTCTGGTACAGACTGTGGAAGAGGCATTCCTCACTGAGGAGCTTTGTACTGCCTATACAATACATAAAAATTCCAGTTTTCCACTTACTAGATTCAAGACTTTTACAGTTTGCTGTACTCTGCCCCAACAGGATTTCAAATTCATCCATCAAGTTGATCTTGGCCAAAAGTTTTAATTGTCTCTTTGAGTTTCTCATTTTGTGTTTTTCTGGATGCAGTCATACCATTCCTGTATTTCTTCTGGAGACATCCATGTTGAGGAGAAATAATTTGGCTTCAATCTGCAGTCAGAGGAAATTTTAAAACATTGAAAGTATTTCTGAAGCCTAAGTGCAATAAACTTCATCTTGTCAAGTCATACAATTTAAATGATCTCTAAGTGCTGTAACATATACCAGTTGATCAAGCTGTGGAAGGGCAATGGATCACTGTGCAAATCACTTTTTTATACTCCCAGCGCATGCTTTTGCATTCCACTAACAGAATTCCTTTTGGGAAACTGCTAATGTTTGAGAAATGCTATAGAGAATAATTATGTATCTTTCAGTTTTCATTTTGAATCCATCTGTCTTAAAAAATAATAATAATAATAAACTTGAGTATGATACTGTATTTTTTAACTCAAACTTCTTTCACTTTATTTAATAAAACTACATACAGTATTCTTTGAATTCTACTGTGCAATAGAAAACCATTGTTGTCACTGTTTTGGGGCTATTTATCATTTGCTCTGCTGTTTGCATGGTTATGTCATGTTAAAATTGCTTATATTCCCTGATTTGTGAAGTTTACTCTTTTTTTTTATTATTATTATTTTTATTTTTTATGTTAACAGCTTATGGAAGTGGACTCCAGAGCTGTCCATCTTGGTGCTGTCTTTATTCGTGGCCTTACAACATTGCTTATGGCCAATAGTGCCTGTGGCTTTCCATTCAGAATGGATGACTTGATGCCTTGGAAAGTGTTTGATGGAAAACTTTTTCAAGAAAAATACCAACGGTCACACCGAAGTTGCTCTGTGGAGGAGCTTTTGGAAGGCAATGTGAGTAACTACGTTCTCTTAGATAGTTCTGCTTTATTTTATTTTTATTTTTTTTTGAAAAAAGGTATTTGTCCATATTTATATACATAAATTTTAATGTCGTTACTTTTTTTGTATCCTTCCTTTGTATTTTTCCTCTCTTCATTATTCCTGTTTCTTCCTTCTCATCAAACAACTTAAAAAGGTAGAAATACTGGTACTATGCTGGAAGATATAAATTTGCCTTTATTTTTGTTTCCAAATCTCAGAAAACAATACAAGGAAGTATCGAAATGGTTGTCAATTTCAAAAAATGAAAACAACTGTAGTAGTTTTCTAATACTGAGATAATGAGTGTTTTTTTGTTTTTTTTTTTTTTCTGTAATATTTTATGCAAAATCAAATGAATGTATTTTAAAGAAGCATACTAGGTATCATTTAAGAGTAATATTTTCAAAGGTACTAAGGAACTTAAAATATGAGATGAAGATTTAATGAACTTCAGGAGAAATTGGAAATCAGAGGAAGGTGTACGTATATATCTAGATATTTTTATTAGAATCCCACCAAGTAACTTCCTGTACCTTTAAATACTTAACACTTAATTCCATTTTTCAGAAGCTGCGCATTTGTGCAATCTGCATTTACATGCTATGTTACCTAAAACTGGTAGGATTTAAAACATGCCTGCACTGGTAAAATCAGCCAGGTAGCAGCAGTCTTGCAGGGTGTGGGCTATATGTGATGAATTAAGGTGGCTATGATCAGACACGGGGTCCACCCGACCAGGTGCCGTGCTGCATTAGTGCACCAGTGAAGCCTTAGATGAGAACTGGCTCATGTCCCACCAGTACAGAGAATGTGGAGGGGAGCTTGGGAAGGTCTTCACTAGCATGTGTAGATAGCTCTTAAGACCTTAGATTTGTATCTCTGTTTTCATTGTGGAAACTAGAAAACCCATGTCCTTTAATAATTTCTGAAAGTTTTACCTTTGAAGTGTTTTTACCTGTCTTTACACATATCACTTGAGGCTCAAAAAATTATAACAGAGAAAAAGTATTTTGTTTTTCAATAATATTAACCTCGTACATTTAATATCAGTCATGGTGTAATTAGTTTGCTTTTCCAAATTTGTATCTAATTAGATTACATCCTGAACTGGAGTGATGAGTGGAACACATGTGGGTGGGTGAAATATATTTCTTTTTCAGCAGGAGGATGATAATCCTTTCCATACGGAGTCAGTTGTATGATTAGGACTGTAGCCTCTATCCAAACGTTGTGGTTCCCACTGATAAGTTGTTGATTTCAGTAGATTTTGGATTGTTTCAATGGTTCATCCAGTTTTTCATGTAGAACTTTTGCAGAACAGTAGAGGGTCTAAAGAATAAATGGAAAACTAGAAGACTACATAAATCTCTGTGAAACTGCTACTTCTTTTCCATTTGAGTAGAATTCAGATTAGTTATTTAGTTTTAAAATACATATCAATTTTATTCAGATTTTTATATTGGCTGAGATGTATTCTTAAATATGTTAGCTAGCACCCTTTAGCTAACATTTGAAAATCCTGATGTTAAAGTTACATTTTAGCATGTCTTTGAAGGGAGATGAAGAAATATGATTAGATCCCTAGAACAGAGCTGGAGGTTGACTTAATCAACTAGAATATCTAAGTTAGGTTTTTAAAAAGCGTGATGCTCTAGTTTAAACAAACCCTAGATAAACTGTTCCATGGTGGAGAAAAAATAGTCTAGCCCCATTAAATTTTAGAGTAGTTTAAATAACTTTTATTTTTTAGGTACAGTTTTATGGTACATATATGGCAGAGAGTGTTCCCAGACTAATAAAATCGCCTTGCAGCTTATCAGTTTGAAAGGCAAGAATCTGATTTGGGGAGAATTGCCAAGAGATGCCAGTTTAGTTAGGGACACTGGCAAGGCAACGAGCACATGTGATTGGTTGTTCCTATTATTATAAATTCAACTTAATAAATAAAATTGGTACTTAGTTCCTGGCAGAGCTAAACATACCGCTGGAAGCCAAGATCTTTCAGCACTTGTTTGTTAGCAATCTATCCTTGAGCACCATAAATCTAACCTGATGATAGCTACAGCATTGTATGCAGTGGAGGAAAAAAAAAAAATTATTCTGTGTGGGTGTTTTGTTATTAGAAAGATAAGAGGAAAAAGTTATTCCTTTTGGTGGTCCCTGCTTGTTCCTTGGGTTTCTCTATGTACATTAGATCTGGACAGTTACATTACTTCAGGGAGTTCAGATCTCAGGATCAGTGTTGCTTCGATTATGATGGTTTAAATATAGTTACTAACTTTAACCAAGACTATATTTCTACTGTAATTTTCATAAATATTTACATGTATACAAAGAATGTTGAACATTGTAGCATTTGCTTAATACAGATTCTTGTACCAAAAAAATAAATTTTAAAATTAAAGACAGTTAATATATTTGTGGACATTCTTTGTGTAATTCATCTCTATCTAGCCTTAGAAATTGTTAAAAATAAAAAATAGAAAGCTTCTGATAATAATGAATAGCCATGCTGTTTTTTTAAAAAATATACCAAGTTCTTATTATGCTAGCTCTCTGTTTTTCATAACAGTAATCATATTAGTTTGTTTATCCACACAGAAAATTGGATATAATAGTCTCATAAAGCAGTGAGACAATGATATTATCACTTCATTAGTCTTTTTATTGTGCTTCTCACTAATGGAGTATGTTTGCGATCATATATATATATATATATACATTTTTTTAATTAAAAACAAATTACCTAACAGGGTCAGCTTAAGTGATATGTTTTGTCCTTTTTTGATCATGTCTTTCATCCAACTTTCATAAATACATTCTGAATTTATTCTCCCAAGAATACAGTGAAAGGATTTTCCCATTAGTGAGAGTTCTTTGCAGACTGTACTCAGTCTGTGTGGGGAAAAAAAATATCTCTGGGTTGTGTTTGAGGCTCCATTTCTAAAGAGCACAAAAAATGTGCTAGGAAAATTCATAAGGGGGTTCAGGGATTCAGACTCTTACTTCTACTTAAGAAACCTCTCTAGTTGCTCCAGTCTTGACACCTATTGGCTTTTTACCTTATCCTGTAATCCTCTCCCATTCTTGCTGCTCCCCAGCCACCATGTTGGTTGCAAAAAAGCATTATCATCCTCATAAAAATCAGCTCAGTTCTATGAAAATAAATCATGATATTTAAAAATCTGCCTTTTTGTAATTCTTTTCAATCTGCACAATTTCCATGTGCCCAATACAAATGGATAAGCAAATAAAAAGATTCTAAGATCTAACACTTCTAAGACACTTCTTTAATGCTCCCCCAAACCAGTAAAAGTTAAAGATCTATTGCATCTCTTAGTATTGGGTCTTCAAATAGTTTCAGCATGTCCTTTGGACAGCATAACTTTTCATCCCACAAGGTCAACGCTTATTTAATTCCTCCATATCTCTTTAGACTATATTTTATGAGGAAACAAATGTCTGGAGTTAGGGCCAATGTGTTACCGTTGTGTTAAGTTTTGTTTGTAATGTATGAAATGCTTTGATTTTTTTCACTGGTGAGTTTTTTCCATCAGTTCATCAGTCTTTATGTTGAGCCTTTAATTATCTCTGCTTGAGGTATTGTATTGATAGACCTAACCTAGTCTAGTTAGGTATATTTGCAGATGCAAGGTAATAGAATAGGGAAAAAAGTAATTTACAGATGTGCGCAGAGGAGAAAACAAACTTCACCAAGAGAGGAAAAAGCATTCTTTCCGCACCCCTACTCAACTCTCCAAGAATCTACTTTTAATATGAAACGTTTTAATTTTCTTTCCTGAAAAATGTGAACCAGAAGATCTGGTACCTTCATGCATGTATGAGTGTGGACTCAGAAAATTCTTTAGGTTGTTAGATCTGTGATTGATTTGTGCTACACCTGATGAGAGAAAAGCAGAACATTCATTAATCTTAACCCTGTTGTCTGCAGGAGTCTCTGTATGCACCCTTCCAGAATCTGAAGTCACTCATTTGCAAGGCTTGCATGGCGAAGAAGAGAACAATACAGAGCAGACCAAGAGGGAAGGGATTTGTCACAGGTTGGCATCATGTTAATTTTCTCAAAATATTATTGATAAGCTCAATCATCCTTTAACTGCAGCAGCAAGCTTCCTTAGGAAGCATGTCCAACTAAGTAAATCATAAGGTCTTTCTTCAAGAAACTGAAGAAAAGATTTAAAAACACATCTCCTGCTTTTCAGAATTCGTCTGAATTTGATTACCCAAGTTTGGATAAAATATTTTCATCTAGCCACATAGCTAGTGAGATATATGCAGTAAATAAAATATTATTCAGTAACAGAAACCACTGCTATTTACTCAGTGACTAAAGTTATTTTTATAGGAATAATTGAATGAGTCAGTCTTTTCTTCCTTTCCCTCAGGGGAGCTATTTTAGCTATGATAGTCTTAGGTCTGAGTGAGGCATTGAAGACTGACTGATACAGTTCAAAACAAAAGCAAGCTTTTGGGCAACGTGGAGAAGGGTGTTTTGCCTAAGATCTTGCTTATTTATTTCCAGCCATATGGCTTGGTTTACTAAGGACATTAGTTTTCCCAGCTGATCTGCCTGACTCTCAGTGAAAAACATCTAAAATGTTTTTAGCATCATTCACAGATCAACTTGATTGTTGAGGCTTCTGAGGTTTCGATCACACACTGAATTAATCACACTGTAATTATTAGATTTAAAAATGCCATTATTACTATTTAAAATGTTACTACATAGAATGTGTATATTATTGAAATGCAGATAAGATTGTGGGCATAATCTGCTAGTCTTTTCTATTAAGCAAAAGTATGTCCTCGCTTTTGATAATATTTATACAGAACATGAAGAACCTCTAGCACCCTTTTGTATGTCAACTTCACTTTATAAACGAGTGCTTTTTGGTTTTATGTGAGAGAAGGGAAGGTTTTTTGATAGTTTTAAAATGTATACATGATAGATAACCTAGACAAACTGTGGACCTTTTTATTTGTGTATGTTGTTGCTTTATAGTTTCAGCGTCTACTAGTGGAGGTGTGGTTCTGCTTTCAATAGTAATCGATCTATGCACAACAGAATCACCTAACACTACAAATTTGATCTGGTTCAGCCATGAGCAGATGATTGCATTATGGCTGAATTAGCTGAACATCATGATATAGAGTGTTTATGCTGGAATTATGTTTATTGCCTGCTTAATAACTGATCAAGTATGATGTCAGTGAGAATAAAAATTACCCCTTCAAAATTCGTTGACTAAATTGCAGCAGTCAGAATGATTTTCTTCTAGTTTAGTACTCTGCATCTTGCAACAATACTTCTGTCCACTTCTGATGTGGTACTACACCATACTGGTGCTGGACATGCGTATCTGTTGGTGATTTACAATACCAAACCTTGTTAGTGTCTGCTAATGCTTGAGAGCAGTACTTAACCATTTTAATTATGATTTGTGATTCCAATTTGGACAGAGATTTCTGTTTCACTTTAATGACTGCAGTCTCAAAATCTGTGTCATAAAATTTTGATCTGGTTTCTAAATACACTTGTTAACAGCTTGTAATCATGATGTGCATAGATGGAAATGAGGACAAGAACCATACTTATTAGGCTGGCTACAGTTTGGAAAAATAATAATTGAGCATAAGTATTTTGGCATAAATCTAAGAAATGTTGTTTCCCAAAAAAAGAATATGCTCTTTTCTTCTTCATTTAATTTTACATACAAAGTTGGCTAATAAATACTGTTTTTCAGGAACACAGCAAAGAGAATTTAATCCCAGGTTCCAACAAGCACACAGAAGTTCTTTTGTTCCTCCATATCATAATCAGATGAGGGGGTTCCTCTGGAGAAGTCCTCAACCAGAAGGTAAAAACTGTGTTTGTATTTGGAATTGCCTCTATCAGCAATATAACAGCTCTGTTTCTTTATGCAGTTTGTGTTTGTATGCATGTAGTTACCCTGTGCTTGCAGCATTCAGTAACAAACCTTTTATCAGTTAGAGTTGTGTAGTACCATCAGCAGAAACTAACTGTACAAGGTGGAGAGTAGCATTATTATCTGAAGTCCTCATTTACTCGCAACGTTCTGAAGAAATCTTTGCAGTATTTCAACTTTCCATGCTTGGTCTAAGCTGAATGGTGTTTAAAACTGTAACAGGTCTAAAACAAGTCAGCACAGCTGCTTGGAAATGTCTGTTTAAAGTCTTTGGTTGCAAATCTTAGTTCATACCTCAATAAAACACTTAAGCATGGGAATAAATTTTAACATGTTTTAAGTGATTTTCTATATCAGGGTCTCAGCTTCAAAGTTATTGCTTAGGTAATAGAAATAATGTCCTGTTTTGTCTTGATAGAAAATAATCTTGAGTCATTCATCAGTCTCACTTCTTGAACAGAACAGATGTTTCAATGAAACATTGCTGTGAATTACACCACTGAGCTGATAGTAATGCAGTTTTACTTCCTCATTATTACAAATTAAAGCATATACACATAGATTAAAGAAAAAAACCCAAAGGAAGAGAAGTGTTTAAGAAAGTTACGTTATTTTGTGAAGTCTCCAGAGCCTAAATTTCTTATGTGTTGCCAAATGAAGTTTTGAAAGGAGATTGATGCGATTAGCGTGGAGTGTTAATAAATAAATACAGTAAAGTCTTGAAAGTGTTTCAGCTGCTTTTGTTGTATGCTTGAGAGTGAGATACTGTTGTTTGATTCACATATAAAATTGTTTGATGGTGTAGGTAGCTAATACTAAAATATAATATTCATGTTCACTGTAAGCAAAAACCAGAACTTATCACTGTTATTGTGACCATCTCAAAAATCCAGCTATTCAGGAATCACATTTGTAGGCATGCTGATCACCTCCAGAGATCTCACCACTAGATGAATTCCATAAAAAATATTCCATAGTAACTTCACTGAACTGCGTTATAAACATGGTTCAATTCCATTATTAAAATAGTACATGTTCCTCTACACAGGCAAAATTAAGCCTTATTTACTACCCTCAGGACAGTCTTAAAATGTGATGCCATAAATTCAGTTAAATATCTATGCTGTAAATAAAATAGATCTATTAGAAAAATATATCTGTCATTACAAAAGAATCCTGCAGTGTTTTAGAGCTCCTTTTAAACTGACTTGCCAAGATTTTTGACAGAGTTCCCTTTTTCATAGGTTTGCTAGTATTAAAACAGGTATTTGGTTTGCTTCGTTATGTAGCTGTTGTCTCTGGTATGCATGCCTCTCACCACAGAGAGGAGGAAAAAAAAAGGGACCAAAAAAGTAGACATTGTGTTCCATGATAGCTTGTGATAAAACGTCGTAGTAATATTACTGATATCTATGAATCCTATTCCTTATCTTCCCATGCTATACTGCTATAGTTGCTGCTGTTGCACATAATATATAAATCATTGGATAAAATGCCTTAAAAATTAATGGAACAGTAACCATGGGACCCGTATCTTCTGGGAAAAGTATCCAGTGATTAGGCATTCCTTGCTTACTCTTACCAGCTAATGTTCAAGAATTTTGTGGCAATGGCTCAACTTCAACAGTGGAGGAAAGTGTACCTCCAACCACAAAGTAAGAAGCAGCAGTATTTCTTTGAAATGATGATTTCAATACCTTCAGGCAAAAAAAGAATCAAATTTAGGTATCTCTCATTTTGTGGTGAATACTACAACCTCTAATCTGTTGTAATTAGCATCTAATTCTCTACCCGTGTTTTGGGAGAAAGGAATTCAGCTTGTTTTTTTGTTTTGCCCTTTTTTTAAACAATCATTCTCTTAATAAATTTATGGGCCATGTGTTGCAAATTGAGAGATTGCATCCAAGTAACAGAGCAGGACATCAAAGAGGTGTCAGAGAAGTAGAAGTTTTATCTGCATCGTTTCTTGTTTGTTAATTTAGAAGACTTCCCAATGAGTGTGCTGAGTTTTGTATACCCTGTTCTGAGTGCCTGAATATTATGATGCTTGTTAAACAGATTCTAGGTATCTAATTTAAATCTAAGGTTAGGCTTCTGTTATTGAGCAGTAAAACGTCTAAAAATTTGGCTTTACAAGTCTTGGTAGTCTTTGTGCTTTGCATTTAAAAGTATTCCCTGAGGTATCAGAGATGTCTGTAACAAAAAATGACTGTCTAAATTCTAGGTTCATGGCCAAAACAGCCCACCACGTGCTAGCTGTTGCTAGATAAAACTTTATTACTTAGCAGTTAAGACCACTCATATATTGTTTTGAATCCCATTGTCACCTCATTCTGCAAATAGCTAAAAATAAACTGAGCACTGAGAACTATGGAAATCACTATTGCCATGTATCTCTGTCAGTCTCTTCAGCAGTCCAACTGATAAACATTTATTTCTCATAATACAAATTAATTACTCATAATACAAATTAGTGCCTATGTCTAAATCAATATACAAAAGATAGACAAAAAGTCTAAGCTTATCTATGTATTGTCATATACTCCTATAACTTTAATTAAACATAGCAGTAATTTGGGCAATGACTGTCATACTCATATTTGAAAACCTGTCTGGAAAAGCATAAAAGTGAGATGAAGATAGTAGAAAGACATAGTAAAGACAGTGTCTATAGGACCAGTTGAAATAGCTATACGAATGGTTAAAATGGATAATACCCTAATACATTAGAAATAGTGAAAGGACTTGGCAAGGCTATAGCTTTTCTGATCTGTCTGTCTGGTGGAACTGCGGGAGAAGAAGAGCAATTCCATCATATGCTTTAGCCTTCAACATCTCAAAATACTGTCGATGATTACATACCAACTGGAGAGAAACATGTTTTTTCAAAATATAAATACACTTTTGTTCTTGCAGACTGTCTGAATAATTTATTGTTTTCCTGTTTTAACGTTAATTAACAGTATTTATTTCCTCTCCTGATTCCTCCAGGTAGAGAATATAGATCGGGACATCCAGACCGGAGGAGAAGATTCCACCATCCTCCTCGGTAAAGATTAAATTACCTAGCAAACAGAGATGGTTATTGCTGGGGTCATTTTATTCTTACAAACTTTACAGAGTAACTGAACCATATGACTGCAAAGGAAATAACTCAAAGCTGAGGGTATTTAGGGTGTTAATTAATCCCTTGTCATGCTAAATCTAAGCTTACAATGAGACCAAAATCACTAAAAGTTAAGTTAAAGGTACCAGCTGAAGCAAAGTAGCATCCAAGTGTATCTACGCTATTTTGTGATATTGACACTGGATGATATGAAGTATTTTTACCACATCATTAGATATTCCCAACTATAAGTTTTAAGACTTAAACTACAAGTTTTGTAAATTTTTGTTATACTTCTATATAAGACTTCGCACACCATGAATCATGTGGAATATCAATGCTGAATTGTGGTTTGTGTCTTGTGTAGCTTATATCTTAAAATTAAGGGTTGTACCATTGTTACAGAAACCTGTTGAAAAGTTTGAAACATGACATCACTGGTTGTAAATATCACCTGCCAATGAAACAAAATGACCTTCCTGTAAAATGCAGTACTTTTGTGTTTAGAGCCAAAAGCAACAGCAGCTTTTGGCTCATTTAGTTAAGCAGATCTGTCTCAGCTGAATGTGCGGGATGAACCACATCATTGCTGAGGAGAAAGAATCTGAGTTTTGTCATGTTTTACTTCTGCAATAAATAATACTTAGGAGAACTAGGCTTTTTGTCCCTGTCTGGAATACTAGTTCAAAGACTTATCTTTGTAATTCTTTGTTAAAAATGGATAGGCTTCACTTTGTGATTCAATTTCAGCAGTAAACTTATATTAACTTTATTTCAAATTAATTTTATAATTAAATAATACTAAAGGAACATAAAAGAACAGAGCATGTGCAGTTTTTAGCAGCACTGTCAGATCATATATTGACAAATTGGAGCTACAAAAGCCCCTCTTCATGCATTACACTGTAAAAAACACAGTACTTGTCTTTTAAGAAACTGTTTTTTTTTAAGAGTTTACAACATCCTTCTCATGGCTTCCATTTGCATACCCATTCAGTTAAAACAATCAGAGGTACTTTGCTTAATCGCTGTTATTAAGCAAAAAAAAAAAAAAAAAAAAAAAGTGGTTATGTACAAATCCCATTTTAAATCATGAAGTGTAAAAATGGTATCAGAGAGAAAACATGTCAACACTAAGGTCACATAGAAAGTGGGTGACACTTAAAACTGTAGTTAGCTCTTTACTGATCTGCATCTCAACAGCCTAATTGAAAATTGTATCCTTCTATGTAATCTTCAACAATTCATTCTTTTCTTGGGCTTGTAGTGGTCTTTTAATTGGGCTGGCTCAAGTGGATGTTTATGGAACTGATGGGATTTCCTCTGTTTATGTGCTTTGGAATCACCCTATCTTCACTTTTGTACTTCAGCATTTTCGATAGTTTAAGTTATGTAAAAAAACTTTCTTCTCTTTTATATAGGAAATATATGATGAAAGGAAAATGAAAGCTTGATGTCCTGTTCCCACTCACAAAAGACTGAGCAGCAGGAAAAAAAAAAAAGGCATCAAAATATTAAGAGCATGTTTTTAAATCTGATACAGTTTGCAGATTTTCATAGGAGTCAGCTTTTAGAAGTTTTCCACTTTCCTATTTTTCAATCTCTGTAAGAATCAGCAAACTTTTTAGTGTGCCCAGTGGATAAGATGTTTTGATCTGATTCTTGCATAAGTTATTGAGTCAGAAATTGCAGATTTTCTAGTTATCTTGTTATTTGACATAGCATTCAGAAAATAAATATATTTCACAATTTATTTACTACTACTATAACACAAACTATTTGAAATTGCATTAAAATACTTTATGTGGAATTGTGACAGATTTTTTTTTTTTTTTCACATGTAAGCTTTTCTCAGAGTAGTAAGAACACTTCCTTAAGTTTCTTTACATTCCAGACCTGGAAATTATTTTACTTGAAGGACTTTCACCAATATCAGTGGTGTTGCACATGAACAAAACTTTGTAGGTACTCAGAACCATGGTATTAATATTTATCATGTTGGAAAATCCACTGTCTCAGCTAATTTTTCCTTTTTGTTTTGAATAACATTGAGTATCTTGTTAATAGTTCTGAAGATCATCATGCTAGATTTTACTGATACAAAAACTATATTTCAGTGTCATGCTTCTAACTGTATTACTGCCAGGTTTATTACAAACGTTTGAAAACTAGATCTATGTCTGAAAACTATCTCATGATCCTCACTAACAGAGAGCAGCAGATGCAATAGAACTTAATGCTTGCATTAAGATTCACATAACCGAAGGTTTAAAGCACAGATATAGGTTTAAAGCACAGATATAACCAGGATAGTTAGTACGTAAATCACTGAACCTGGAATGCATCATTATGATGCTTTAATCACCTACATAATAAAGACCACAAAATCTTACCCTGCATCAGGCCCTAACTTCTATTTAAGGTAGATTACACCAGAAATGTGTATCTTATCAAAATATCAATACTTTACATACTGCAGAACGTGTAATATTTCTAGCTAAGGATTACTGTTGTGTTACTGTAAAGAAATATTCTGTGCTTTCTCTCTGGCTTGAAATTGTCTAATGCATGTTTTCGTCTCTAAATTCCTTTGAAGCATCTAAGGAAATTCACAACTCAGAACAAATACAAAGAGAAAAATAGAGGGGGAAAAAAAAAACAAATATATCAACATTTAATTTTTCTGAAAGAGGAACAAGGGGCTCCAAGCTTTATAAAATTGTGGTAGATGCCTGTCTGCATCTCCAGACCACAAACAATGTGGTCCACAGAGTCTTGCTCAGATAGTAAAACTTAGGCTCAGAAATGTCTAACAATTAGGACAGGTTTTTCAAAGACATCTGTAAATCTGAAGATGTATTTTTGGAAACACTCTGAAAGTGAGACTGAAAATGTTAACCTAAGTATTTCTTGCCTTTCAGGCATGTGTCATTAATTTGTGTCTTTCATGAGCAGTTTGAGTACTGTAGTTTTCACTGCAATTTTTGGTTACTATAATTTTTTCAGTGTTGACGTTGGTGTGTCTTATTTGGCTCCTCACAATTGTTTGTCTTTTAGGTCGCCCAGATGACCCTACTTATCACTGGAAGTGAATGAAAATGGATAAGAAAACAAGATTTTTATGAAAGGCTTTATGCTGAAGATCACAAAAACTTTCAGCAGTGGTGGTGGGAAGGCTCTAATCAGAATTTTATCATGCATCATTTTCAGTTAGGTTTTATTTTGTATACATTGTTTTTCTAGACTATTGCTTGCTGAAGTAAATTATGGAGTGTAGCAAAACAATTCTTATGTATTTTAGGCTTCATACAGTATTGTTTGGAGCACTTTATAAAAATGTTATTGACACAGTTATACAACGATTAAAAAAACTGTAATTTAAAAAAATCATGCCTAAAAAGCAAAAGCCAGTCCTAGGTGTTAAAAAGCTGCAGAAATTTAATTAATTCATCTAGTTCTATTGGCAAAACTGTTATGCCTCTTCTGTTAAATCTTTATGCTATATGAGGATGAAATTGCCCAGTCTTGAAAAAAAAAAAAAAAAAAAAAAAAGTATTTTTAAAGTGTTTACATTAATGTCAGGGTTAAAAAAGTCATACTTTTCTGTAACCTGGCTTACTTTCATAGGTCCTCAGTCTCAGAAAATGAGAAAAGGGTAAAAACACTGCTGAAACACTCTAGAATAGTTTTAAAATCAGTTTATATGTATAAAACTGCTGCAGCTGTCCTGTGTTTTTGGGGCCTTTCAGAGCTGAGTCAAATACATAGTCCTCTTTTAGAATACCTAGAATTCTCCTCCGTATGCAATGAGTCATTTTTGAAACATTTAAGGTTTATGTCAGTCCTTAAACCTATCTTTAGACAGCCTCAGAATAAAAGTGACAGTGTGAGCCTCTGGCCAGTGTAATTTTGGCAGAAATTCTAAATTAAGAGAAAGCTAACAGACACGTTGAATGCACTCATGTTTTTATAAGTGACAGCTATTTGAAGTACATGTGGCAATTTTTTTTCTCTGTTGACAACTTTGATACCTTTTTTTACAGATGTTTGTGGAGCCATGATTTCACTCTATGCTAGATAGTCCTGAGAGATACAAGTAAATGGACAGAGTACAGCTAGGGCAATCAGGCATCTCCAGTTAATTTTCACTAGTCTTACACATCACACAGACTTTCTTAATACTTTTGAGATGTGTGATTTTAGAATACTACATAATTATGCTCAAATGTCTTCAGAAGTGTATATAGCATGTTGAAAACATGCTTTTTTTATATTCCAAAGAGAAAATCTAGCTCCCATTTTGAAATCTATTTTCATAAGCAGTACTATAGCTATTTCACAACTTAGATTTATCCTTACAGTATAGTGATTACTAATGTAAACTCTGCTGGTTTTAGTCCATTCTTGCTCAGTTAATGTATTTTCTTAGGCCTTGTGCAGGTAGTTCCTCTGAGCCAACTGTCAGTGGAATTTAGTTCCAATTTAGTATACACGTTATGTCAAAGTGAATAGTATCGTCAGATGTATATAACTTGATAGTATTATTTCCTTGTATTATTTCCTTTTTCTGTTTGTAACACAGTAAATATATTCTTTCATACCCTGCATGTAGCAACAGTCCATCTAAACAAATAAATTGGCAGCAACACAGAACTTCTAGCTCTATGAAAAATGTGAGCAGACGCCATTTTTTCATGATGCAGTGTCTGATATGCGTTGTAGGGATCCGGTTGTGATAGGGATATTCCCACTTCCTTTTTCTCTTTATTTGCAACCGTCTGTAATTGTACAGCCTCTTTTTTATTTTTTTTTTCCTTTTTTTTCTTTCCCCAAATCCTTTTGAATGATGTGGTCTGAGTTTTATGGAAAGTTCTTTAGTTTCAGGAATCTAAGTTTGTATAATGGTGTATTTGAAAAGAGTGTCACCATGTGCCAGAATTTGCTAGTAATTATTCCTTTAGGTTCTGATATGGGGAAAGATTTCTGTTGGCCTCAATAAACAAAATTAAATACAGTTAGAGTGGGAGTTTTGCTGTGCTTGTTGTGGTATATTGTAAATTGTTGGTAATAATTATCCTGGTCACTGAAGAACTGTTAGTTTCTCTGTGAGTTTGTTGATTGTTGTTTTTTTTCCTCCTAAGGTTAGGCCATAAGCAGAAGCTGCTATTATTATTTTTTTCCAAGCCAAAAGATTTTTTCCCATCAGGAATCAAAGTAGAAGCAGGAAGCTGAAACACAGAAGTGCTATCTTCCTCACTGAACTTTAGATTGGTTAGAGTACTGTAAAGCTTATGGACTGTAGAAGGCCGTCGTATACAAGGAAATATCCTTAAAGCTTCCAATCTAATAGTGTCTCCTTAATATTGGGACTGCAGGAATACTTTGAATTGTTTTTTTTTAAAAAAAAAAAAAAAAAAAAAAAAAAAAAAAAACGGCATGGATTTGAAGTGAACAAATCTATTTTTGTGAAGGAAAGAAAATGCAAGGAAAGCATTTCTTATTTCTTGTTTGGCTATATTGCTTACTATCTTCTTCAGCCCATGTGAAGTGTAGCTGACTTTCATCAAATGTTCACTTGAATTGTGTGTTTATTAGCTGTTCTTCTGAAAGAAGATTCAGAGAATATTGATTAACGCTGGTAATTTGATTAACACCAGTCAGCTGTGACTCAACAGTATTGACCGACAGGAGGCCATTTTAGTTTCTGGTTTCCCCAGGAAGTGACCATGCCTCATCACTGGGGACATGCCTCATCACCATGGTCTTGTCCAGTGATTATGGACAAGTACGCATGATTATGTGTGTGGACGTGGTTACCATCATCAGACTTGCATTGCTCTTGTTCAGGTGATGTGGGACTGCATCTTCACCAGTGATGCCACTGCCATGCCAGCACTGCACTGTCCGCTCCTGCTTTGCCTTCCCTTGGGGAGCAGCCTGCACATGCTGCTCCATGACAGTGGGATTCAAGACCCAGATAGAACAAGTGGTCAGAAAGTTAGGCTGTAGGTACTGTAGTAATTGGATGGTGCAAAATAAATAAATAAATAAATAAATAAAAGGTAAGTATGGCCCATGGGATTGCTTGCTGATGAAAACAGCCTGAAAAACTGAAAAAAGCTACACCAGTAAAGTGTCTTTTTATATCTCGGTGTAGTTAAGTGCTTGCATTCATTGCTTTCGTGGACTTTACAGCTGACATCGAGACTTTTCTCACCCATAATTAGTCTACCAAGTACACTGTGTTTCAAAGTTACACATAACAAATGTGAAGCTAGTTCAAAACTTAGAAGCTCATTTGCCATAGAAAATGTTCTTGCAACTGATAGTCTTAGGGCTCTGCCAGCTTCTGCTGCTTTTCAAGTCCTAGGTAGGGCATAAGGTGCTAAATTTAACCTACAGTGCCTTCAAAAGCTAGGATTTCTTACCTGGAAGTTTGTAGCGCTCTTGTAGCTCTGTCATGAGTTGAAGAATTATCTGTAAAAGACAAAGAGGCAGCTGGCAGAGCATTCTGTCTGAGAACACATCAACATAAATGTGTTTTTCCATGTTATTTCAGAATTAAAGACTAACGGTTTGGTGTTGGTGTTTGTTGTTGTTGTTGTTTTTGACTTGTGCCAGCTGTGAAAATATATCTTTATTCTGTAAAAAAAAAAAAAAAAATCTTTAAGTCATAAAAATCTGGTTGTTGAGGTTAGGAATAAAAAACAAGTACTGGCCCTGATCTTGTCATGAATAGGAGTTCTGGTAGTGCACAACTGAAAATTCTCTAGTACATCTGAGATAAGCTCTGTCTCCCACATCTCTATATACTACAATTTGGGAGGTAGACTGGGGCCAAAGAACTGTGCTGACTGCGGAATTCCAGTCACACGGTGTTTCATTCAGCACTAGGTGTTCATAGTTGATATCTAAATTGTTTCATCAATAAGCATCGTCAAAAGACTCTCTGCATTGATTATGTTTTGAAGTAGTGCTCACTAGTCCCACAGAGATGAAGGATTTGATTTGTTAATCTGCTACATTCACAAGCCTGAAAAACACACTATCTAGGGAAACAAAGAAGAGAATAAGATGGATATATGCAGATTTCTATATTTTTAGGCTTTTATCTTTGTGCTGGTACTTTTTATTCTGCCATAGTTGGTAATTAAATCACTTACTGAATGCTCTATTATTACTACGGGTCACAAGATAAAAAGCTACATATTCAAAGGCAATATACCTAATCTAGGCATGAACTTTAGTCTGAAATGCATTGGTATTTCAAGTGTATTAATGTCCTCCATCCCAAAACACACACAAAATACTAGACACAGAAACCAATCCTAGATATAATGCATCTGACAATGCTTGATAACAGAAGGCTTTTAAACAGAGAATGATACACTCAGTCTTAAACATTCAGTAACCAACTACGCAGCTGGTCTTTGGACTTACTAAAGAGCAAAGCCACACTATATGAACTGCTCTGACTTCAGATGTGATTTTTAAATATGCCATAGAAAACTCAAAATGCCATTGTTCAGTGAAAGCAATCATAATTTTAGAATTGTGATGAGAAACTTGTGAAAGAGAAGCTTGTGTGAGAAACATTTATGGCATATGGAAAATTTAACTCAAGATAACCATTCAGGAGTTACCTTTATTAGATACATCTTTACTCTAGTTAAGGGTCGGTTTGTTTGTTAATAGCAGAAGTCCAGCAGGCTCTGTATTTACTTTCTGAGAATTCCTTAATTTTCACTTGTGATAAAGATGTAGCTCATCTAAAAGGATGCGAACGTGTAACGTGCTGCTTTTTGATAATCATCTTTGCCCTCTGATGTAATTACCCATCAGATGCTTTAGTCCTTCTAGTCTACGTTCTGCTGGAGGGTTTTCAATTTGTGTAAAGTTTATTCAGGTTTGAGGGATGCTAGTGTAATACACATATGAAAGATCACCAGGTTTAAATGTGTTGCTTACAGAATACGACGATAAGGCTGACTCAGAATCTTAACCATCTTTGGGCAAATTACAATACTTTTGTCTTTGAGAAAGCCTTTATTTTGTAGGTGATTTTATAATTTCTCCTCTACATTTCTTGTGCAGAGAACAGACTCCACAATGCACCAAGTAGGGGAGGTCCCATGAAATCCACTAGTGATACTGCATTTCCAAAGAATGGAGCAATTACACAGGTGCTACCCAACAGTACAGAGCATTAAGATGCTGGTCAGTGCATCTAGAACAAGAGTGCTGTTTTTTAAAAGCAATTTAAAAACTTAGGGCATACTGTACTTCCATTGTGGTTGCAAAATACTTAATACAGTTTGTGTTTTTTTATTGACTCTCTGCATTCATGTTGCAACTTCGTGTGACCCCTCTACAAGTCTAGACAGTGACTGATTTATGCTTTATGTAAGGGTTACATTTTGAATGATTTCCTGAAGTGATCAAATGGAAGTAGTTAATAACCTGCCTTTTACTTTGAGAACAGACTTTTATTCCTTTGCATTAGTGATTACTGTATTAGCAGCAAATAGTTCTGTAAGAAATTCTTGCTTCAAGCAAGTTTAATAAATAGCATTAAAAAAAAAAAAAAAAAAAAAAAAAAAAGTTAAATGCTAGTTGGAGCCAGCTTGTGTGTCCTAACACTTGGTTGTTGGGAGCAGGAAAGAAATGCCAAATTTGTGATTATGCATTTGTTTCCACTAACATGTTATTGCTTGATCAATCCTACATACTCTCCCTCCCTCTCCATGATGAACACTCCCATCTGTCTGTAGAGAGAGCCCAAACCAGCAAGGCTGATAGCTTGTTGATTTAGAAATTCAGATCTGAAAGACCAAAAAAAAAAAAAAAAAAAAAAAAAAAGTTCCTCTTCTGTTGCTTGTGCTCCCGGAGTGCAGTGATTCAAGGGGTTGTTAACTGTGCCGTGTAATGCTAACTAGGGGCTACAGCTGGTGCCAGCCCTCAGCATTTAGTTTTTGAGAGGATGAGTGTCCAGCCTGATCATGGTGGGGGTTGAGATGCATTTGCCTTTCAATGTGCTGGATATGGCATATCCTTCAAAAAGGAATAGTGTCAACCCACAAATGTTTATAATTCTAGGTATGTGAGGGTACCGTGTGAGGTTTCTATAAGAGACTTTATAGCATCTTCCTCCCATAAAGAATTTCCCCAATCTTCTTTATAACTTCAGTCAAATCTCTGAAAGGGCGGAGGGAGGATGTGTTTTTGTTTTGTTTTTCATGAATTTTGTAGGTTTTATATTGGGTTCACCAGAAAAGGTAATAAATCAATTTGTAGGTAACTTTACAGAAAAGGATTAAGAGGATATGTGGCCAGAATTGCTTGAAAAACAAGAATTAAGGGTTATGTTTTATTTTAGATGTCTTGCACAACTGACTTCAGATTCACTGCATCCTTTTAGATGTGTTAGGGTGACAGTGCTGGGAAATTAGCCCAGACCTGACTTCTGATAGGTTTCTTGACTGCCGGACTACAAACTCGCATGACAGATTGCATCCAGCACAGTAGGCTGCAGAAAGTAGTTAATGGAAAATAGACTGCTTTGATGTTCACTTCTGGTGGGCTGATCCTCCGGTTTAAAGGCTAAACACCTATTGTCCTCAGTAGGAGTTTTCTTTCTGAAAAGCTTTCACAAAATCTGTAATTTCCAATTTTGTTTTCTGAAACCGTGGTTTGGTCTCTATCTACATTCAGAAGCCAACAAATGTTTTCAAGAGTGATTTCTAATTTTTTAGTCTCTAACTTCAGATGCCACAGAGAGGACCTTATTTCTCAGAAATCGCTGAGCATCTGTCCTCTCCTGCTGAAGCAGATGTCTCTAAAGCATTTCCATTAGAGCACCATAAACGAAGGCACCTAAACACACTGCCTGCTTTCCTGAAAAATGGGGCTAAGCGCTGCAGAGATGCACCTTAGAAAACAGGCTCAGCTAGAATTAAAACGGGGGGGAGGGTGAGGAGAGGGAGAGCAAATACAGTAGCAGCCTATGATTAGAAATCTTAACAATGACAGTGAGTTCTGTTTAATTTCTAACCGCTTAAAAGCAGGCCTGGGGAAATGCTCTGCTTAGAAATGTCATGGAAAGTGCAGCTGGTCCGTGGGCTTTATCTTGAAAAGCAAAGGATCTTTCCCATTTTGCAGTAACACTGCCATTTACTGGGCCATACCACTAGCAATTTGCAACAATGGGAGGGAAAAAAGCTGCCATTTGACCTAGAATGCAATTTTCAACTAATTAATAAAGTGACCATTAGTGCCCGAGGGGATAATAACAGGAATAAGAACAAATTACTATGGGGTGCAAAGGAGGCTCGGGCATTGTATTGCAAATTTCTTATGGCACTATTCTTCTTTTTTTTTTCTCACTAATACTTTTAAAGTGCCCCCACTCAACACTTGCTCCTTGTAGGACCCTTGCAAACCACATAAGAATTAGCCCTTCAAAGATCAATCAGGATCTAATTGTTGTTAACAAAGTGCCACCTGGAGAGAAATGTTACAATATACCTTCATTACAAAGCATTCAATCTCTCTCACGCTCACAAGTCCTGGCTACAGTACAGACAAAAAGGAGCGCTTGCTAGCATTAAGATCAGGCACCTGCAATTGCTTGGAAAACAGTGGCAGTCCCTGCACAAATATGTTGCTAACATTGCAGGAGCCTCGTTAGAACTGCTCTGTTTATGCTTCCTCAGAGCAAATTTTGCTGGGGTCCCTCTATTAGCGGTGCTGTAACACATCACCGAAGCCCTCGTATTGCTGGGGACGCTGGGCAAAGCAACTACGCCGTTTGCTGTGATCTCTCTTAGGCTTCAGGGACTGCTTTCAGCAAGGATCCTTCTGTGTTTTACGACCCTCGATCTCCATGTCCCAAAGGTGAATGTTCTGGAAGCCTCCAGTGAACTGACTTTGAGTGTTGTGTTTTCATTTCTGGTGACTCAGCTCTGTTTGTCCTGTCAGAGACGGTGACTAGCTATGGTACATTTGCTGTAGGTCCTGCCTCTACCAGTACTTTGCAGCTTCCTTGGTTAAGTTCAAGACGTGACTCACACTGCCCAGTGTCTGCCACTTATTTCTTGAACATGTTTGTGGCTACATCTCCACAGAAGTTGAAATCAACTGATAACACTTACCTGTCCCACCTGTCCTCTGCCCTGTGCTGGCACTGACATTCCTTTGACGTCCCAAGCTGGACTGAGATGGAGAGCCGACAGAAAGTTTTCTTTTTTAGGCTGGTTTAGTGTTGGGCATCTGCAAGGGGTGTGGAAAGGAGCTTAAAGCAGGGCTCATCGGTTTTACTGCCAGGTAAACTTGCCAAGGGCCAGCTCTGGTGTCTGAGGTGGGGAGGGATGACAGTGGGTGAATTTACCTCATAGTGAAATGAAAATGCCTTCCAGCTTCTCATGGCTGTTACACTGCTGTCAGTGTCTGGCTGGGCTAGTACAACACTGTTTTGCCCCCTCACCATGGTTTAGATTCATTAGTTACCTTTAAGTATTAAAAAAAAAAAAAAAAAAAAAAAAGGAAAAGAAAAGAAAATAAAGCATCCATTGCAGTGATTCCCAGGCATTTGCCATTGCACATCCCTTTCTGGATGCCTGATCTGGGGATTCCTGCAGAGATTCCTGCTCTGCTTGTCAACAGCAAAGCTATCAAGGTAAAGCAGAACAGGAGTCTCAAACCTTTTTTGGTTTGTGGGCTCCTGAACATTTCCAGTGAACTGCTTTATAGGCAATTTAAAACTACTGTCAGCAGACTTGCTTTGCTCATGCCTTGTTTACCGTCAGGAAGCTGGCTTGACTGAAAGCTCTGCATGAAGGTAAATTCAGCCTCTTCCCAAAAACAAACATCGGTGGTTACCCAAGGTCCCCAGACGTCACTTGGCCAGTGATGTAGGGAACAGAGTTTCTGTTTGGGTGTTTCTCCTTCTTCCAGTTCAATTCAGACACGTTCAGTCCTCACTTAGTTCCTGTGTTGGCAATTGTGATAACTGCTGTTGGTAGGACTGGGGAAGCTGGGCCCAGGGGCTAGTGAGGGCAGTGCTTCCTTTCCCAGTCACCCCAAGGGGAGGTGCTTTTTCAGTGTGGGCTGCTTTCCCGCTGTGTGGTTCCCTTCCCTGCACTGTCATCCTCTTCGACAATACCTGTCATCCCCCAGAAGCAGGAAATCAGTCAGGTACTGGGTTTGCTGGGTTGTACGTCACATTTGTGTCCGTGCTAAAGACGATGAAGCTGTCCATGCTGTTGAGGTTCACTGTTGTACAGCGTTTCATTGAACAGAACTCAAAGCAAAAAGGTCCGATATTTTAGCTGAGTCACAGGGAAGACAATTAGCTCGGTAAGGGTAATACACGCTGGCAAATGGGCAGAAGCTCTGAGATGTTCACACAGTCTTGCAGACTAGCTCACTGTCCTGAGTGCTGCTTGTGGGATACACTCCAAAAAACAGTGTTAGAGGGTGTTGGCTAAGTGTCCACTGCAGCGGTGAGCTGACATGACCTGTGATCGTGGGAATACATGGGTTGTAATTGCTCTACAGAGCTAGTATGGCTATTCCGCAACTGTGGTTTGAGTTAGTAGCTGACAATCATCTTGTGCTACTTACATTTTAAATATAAAAATATTAATTAATTAATCATTTATATTATCATTTATATAACCACATTTGATTGTTTGTAAGCATTGGATTAATAATGGCAAACACAATAAAAATGTAAGCCATCTGGAGTCTAAAGTACAACGTTAGTATGAGTTCCATGAGTAGTATGGTATTACCCTATATCTGGCTGACTAAAGTAATTTGGTGTGTCAGGGAACAAACTGTGGCAATCAAGTGCTTTTCCAGGGGCAGCCTCAGTTAGTTGGCTACATCTTGGTTTCACCTGGGATATATTTACAACAATTATAGGCCATTATATGTAGAAACTATAATTTCACTCAATTTCCCCTAACATGTTATGAAGATAACTTATAGTGGGTTTTTGAGCTGTTCAGAGTATGTTCCTGGCTGTATCTCTCACTAGATTGATTCATTAATTGGTGTATATGGAGGCAGGAATCTTCCAGAGAATTAGGCACGTGGTCTTAGGCTTCTGGTTTTAGTAGAGAAATCACGTCTGTCCAGACTCAGCCCCATACACATATACACGGAGAGAAATGGCACATTCAGTACCTGTCTTGTTGGATAACTAAATCCCAGTGCATTATCTACCATGTATTTTGGTTCAAAGTAGTGCAAATAAAGATACAGAAGTGTTTTTTTTTCTTTCTTTTTTTTTTTTTTTTTTTTTTTTTAAAGAGCACATTATGCACAACTGGACCAATCCTCCTGGATCCTAACAGGCTTCATTTGTTAAACGTCATGCCAAGTGTCCTTAACTGGAAGATACTGGCTGTTTGTGCTCACCCCGCAGCTGTTTTGTAAACAGTTTGTGTTACTGCTGCAATTAAAATACATGCTTTGAATTTTTCATTTTGACTTTGTGTGTCTGCCCATCCTAAAATGCCATGTAAGCAGCACGTTGATCATAAAGGAGCTGTGCCACTTTAACCTAGTTGAAGATTTGCCAAAGAACCAAGTGGTGATGTCTGAAATAAAAGATCTTTGGTGTAGCAGGAACAGGGAGGCTGCACTGAACTAATAAGTATGCACAAGCTTTGCATATGTGTGATGGAGGAAAGGAGAAAGAAAATTCCCTATGAGTGGAAGAGAGCCCCCCACCCCCAGACAACACTGAAAGAGGTGGGCTTCTGACCATACAATCCCAGACTTGCAGATCGTCTTTGTGAAAGGCTGAAAGTCATTGATAGCACAAAACAGCTGGCATCCTTGAAATGAATCAAAATGGTTCAACGACTCTGGCTTTTTAGGTTTAAAATGTCCTTAAATGACTTTACTAGAGTTGCAGTGCTTTTCTATGGAAGTCAGCAACAAGAACGCGTGCTTGGGACACCTCACTACTCCGCAAAAATCGCTGTTTATATGTGATTATCTATCCAGTCATTTGCATACATTGTTCATTAGGGAGTGCTCATTGAGCACGTTTTCAGACTTGATGAGTATCTAATTTGGCCTGCTCTAAGAGGATTCCGTCTAATCAGTGCAATATGGGGCAGAGTTAGGAAACCTGGTTAATTCCCCTGCACCTTCCTTGTTGTTTACTTACTCTGTCACCTTGGTCAAGACACACCAACTCCTGTGCCAGATTGTCATCTGCTGGGGTGCAGCCCACCTGTCTCTAGAAGTCTGTATGGATCTTGGATCCATTGGGCACTGCTGTTACTCTAGTGCATGGCCACTAAATAATGCCGAGGCTGAATACTGAGGTGTGCAAAATGAGAAGCCACTTGAAAATATGGGCAGTTGACTCCCTGTGCTGCCCTTTGCCAAAACTGAGCTGACATATTCACCTCTCACAGGTATTAGAGCACGAGATCCTTATGTGAATGGGCTGTAGGACTGCGTAGTAGCTGGGTAAAGCTTCAGAGGAGAAAATGTAGGAATAATAGTGGGGAGGCAGGGGGCCATCCAGACTGCACATCTCTGAGCAAATTCATGCACGCCAAAGAAAGGCTCAAGAAACAGAGATGCAAGAGTTTGCCATCCCCAGAACAGCTTGGCAGTCCCCCCAGGACTGAAGACTGGTTTCACTGGAGGGCCTGTTCTGCTGCTGACACAAAAGAAGGATCTACATCCAAGTCCCATTAGTGTTAAAGGGAGGCACCTGCTAAACTTTCCCATGTTAGTGGAGGAAAAGTCATCTAAAGGTATCTCACAAAGTAACGAAAAGTTGTTGCCGCACATGTTGCATTTTTTAAATATTTGTCTGTGACACAAGCTGTATGCCAACATCATTTGGATGTATGCTTGAAATCCTGCTATCTGTCACAAAAGGGCATTTGGGGACCGTCCAGCATGCTTTCCCATTCTCCTCAATGCAAGACTATAAATATACAACTTGTATGCAACCTGTTTGCATACTGATTCCTTCTCCCTGATCAATCTGTTGCTGATTTCCAAGGACTACAGCCCCCTTTGATTCCTGTTTTTTACTGCAAGCTCATCAGCAGGGATATATGCCTGAGGTTTTTCTTCTGTGGCTGCAAGTTTTTCTGTCTTTTGTAGCAATCATTAAAGTTTATTTGTGGGCTGAGGAAAGTTATACCCTTTGTGACAATGTGTTGTGGGGGTTTATTTAATCCTGTGGGGCATTTGAGTGCATTCTGTTGGGGGAGGAATGGAAGAAGTAAAATAAAAAGCTGTAGAAATCAGTGGAACTGGAGATCTAGAGTCCTAGAAGGTGGCAATCTGCTAATTAGTGTTCTTGGGAAAACCTGCCTGTGATGAAAATAAAGCCCCGTCGTTAAAACCCACTGCATTTTCCTTTTCTGCCCCTGAATGTTGTTAACAATGTTGCACTCTGGTTAAGTAAAAATCTAAAACTGCACTGAAGTGTTAGTAATCGGTTCCTGAGCAGATTCCCTAATGCTATTCACTTTTCCCTGCTAATCTTCCTGTGTGAGTTATAACAATGCAGCACCAAATGAGAAGGAAATGTCAGGTTATGTTTCAGGGCCAGCCTCCTGCCCACCCTCCATCTGTGCTGATGTCAGTGCTTATTGGAACATATGCTGCCTGTTGCTCACTGACCATCTGTTAGCCGAGCTGATGAAGTGTTCCCGTTGCTGGGACAACCCGGCCCTTGATTGCCAGTGGCACCGCAAACATTTTCCGCTCAGGTTTCACTTTTATCTGTGCTCTGGAATGGCAGCCCCGGGTGGGCACGGGCTGCCCCGTCCCTGCCTTTTCCTTCCACGTGCGGGGCGAGCCAGAACTCGGGCCCCAGGTTTTGGGGCGAGCGTGGAAGGCTGCAGCGAAACTCAGGTGCACGTGGGGCCTGCGATCAGCTGCTGGCATTACGGGCTCAGGTCTAAGGGCAGGAACGTGTCTGGTGGTGGTTAGAAAGTGTGTTCAGTAAGAACCCCTGGACTGTGACTGACATGGCTCAGAAACACTTGTAGCCCCGGGCTACAGAGGTATTTTTGGAGCCAAGCAAAAGGCTAGAGACGGGCAACTTTTCCCTTGGTTAAGAGTCACTTGTTCTGTAATTACTGAGTTCTGTATTTGTGTCTGACAGCCACAAGTCTCTTTACAACTGTAGGCCTCAGTTCGTAGAGCAAAAGTGACGATAAACCACAGCAGCAATGATCAAACTGTTTGCCCACATGCAGCCTTTTTGCAGCTCCGTCGGGTGAGCTTCCTTCCCGGGGGGCCGCCCCCCCCCTTAAAAATGTCTACAAGCGTTAATCAATCCTCATGACAAGCCTGTGGGGCTGGCAGGTGGTATTCCCATTTTGAAGAGAGAGAAGCGAAGTGTGAGAGCTGGCATGAGAACCGAGGCGTGCCCACCTCCCAACCCTCGCCTGCTGAGATCACTAGACCATATTGCCCTGCACTGCACACCAAGGGCCCCAGCTCAGCTGCGGTGCCAACGGGAGCTGCATACCAGAAACGAGGGCCGGGTAGGCTGTGTCCTTTAGTTCTTCCCATGTTAAATATACAGGGAAAAGAGCAGGGCCTGATAAATGAATTTTGTTGGTGAAGGTGGCCATGGTGGTTAGGCTCAGTGCTATGGTAACTGGTTAAGTGACAGCCTTTAGGTTGCAGAAAGTCTGGCTGCTCGGTAGTGTAAAACACTGTCAGGTTGTGAAATGCCTTAGTCTTTTGTCTTCTGTGTTGGTACTCCCTGGCGTTTCTCCTTGCCGAATCTGGCAGCAGTTTTGGTCCCTGGATGACATCAGTCACTTCCACGAGCTCTCTGTCCCGGCACTAAAAACTATCCAGTCCATCTTTCCATTCCTCTCCCTTCATGCAGCCTTGCCACTTTCCTGTTTTACCAAAATCTTTTTCATACATGTTGCCCCTTTGCAGTTCCTACAAAGCAAAAAGTGAAGTTTTTAGCCTCTCCTACAGCCTGTCCTTTCTGCCTTCTACAGTCTTCCTGTACCTGTAGCCTTCACTCTGGATAGCCTTTTTTTTTTTTTTTTTTTTTCCCTTCACTTCTCATGTTTCTAAAATCCTCTTCTGTTCCTCACACAAAAATCCTCTTCCCATTTTTGTTTCTCAGTTCATCCTGTCAGATACCTGTACCATCTTTTCGTAGTAGAAAGTTGTAGGCTCCTGTAAGAGTTGTAAGAAAAAAGGCTATTTCTTTTTCACCCTACACATCAATTATTGTTTTAATTAAATGACTGAATGCTACAATAATGCTGTGTGCTCAGAGACTACGTGATGTGTGGTAGAGCTGGACGAGATATGATACATACTGACATAATCCTAGGTGTTAATAATAATGTACAACTTCAACATATGTTGCTATTTCAGTATGTTCTGGCACAATAGGCTGGTTTTATTCGCCCTGGGGCCAAGCACATGAACAAATTACCGCAAGGCCAGAAAGGGTAGGGATTTGCATTGCCTCATCTGCTTTGTGGTAAGTGCCTGTGTTGGTTCCTATTCCATGGCGAGTGCAAGGTGATGTGCTGTGCTTTTGATGAGCAGCAAGCTGAGTCTCTTACCTTACATTTATCGTGGTTATGGTAAAGGCATTTATCTTCAGTTTATCACAATTACCACAATGGAGCCTGAGCACTCTAAATTTATACTCTCTTTTGTAGTGACTTGTTTGGTGCCAGTCTGCTTTTAAATCCACTTCAGTGTCCCTTTGCATTGCCAGAATGGTACAAATGAGCCAGAAAATAGATTAAAATTGGGCCAACTTTTAATCCCTTCCAAGAATTTCATAGGTTTTGTTGGTTTTACAGGCCTGGACCTCTATGCATTTTGAATCAAAACAATGCAGAGTTTAGCACTTTCCTTTAAGAATTGGCAACCTGAATTTCCCTTGATCAAGAAACATGAAGGAAAACTGGTAATATAAGCTACCATCTACCCAGCCTCTAGCAGAGTTTGCAGTTCTGAACTGAAAGCGCTATTTCTACACAGGACAGAATTGCAATTTTTAGACTGAGGTTAAACCGTCCTACTAATTTCTCCCTGTGGCTGAGTAGATAGATTACAGTGTGGATTTAGCGATATTTGAACAGCAAGAGTGTTAAACTGAATACTTTCAAAGGTTTGAGATTCTACAAAGCACGGTAAGATGAGGCAGATGTGTATATTTTACCAGAAATTTTTAACATCTGAGCATTTCTATGGCAATAACTAAGGGTCATGTTGAACTTCCAGATGGTGATACTCTTGCTATCTTACATGGATAGCTTTGTGACAATTACTGTCCTCATCTTAACTGGTGGCAGAGGTCTCTGGTTCTGTGGCCTGTCTACAACACTGGAAGGTAAACAAGGGCTCTTGCAAGCCCTCACACAGGCTTCTGAGATGTGTACAAGTAGCCTTGGCTGATGCTTGCAAAAAGCAGGGGGGTGGATATAAATCACCTGTTTTGTAATGCTTTGATTTAGGTATCAGAAATAGTTACAAAAGCACCGGGGAAGATCCTCAGCTAAGTGATAACTAGAGACACCATTAGAGAAAAAACATTTTTTACCAGCCAAGAACCAGATCTCTGTGGCTAGGGTGTTAGACACTGAGGGCTCTGCGTAATCACAGCTCTCACACATTTCCTCAGTCTGGATGGCTGGATCCTGTGAAGAACAATAAATACTTGATTTCACTGCTGTGCTCTACAGTTTGCGGAGTGGGGCTGTTGTGTGTGCTTTTGTGAAAAAATCCCGTCCTCGCCGCAGTGGGGGGGGCAGCCTGCCACTAACATCAGCTGCGTGAGGATTTACTCTGCCTGAGTTCTGCACATCACTCTCCGCACAAATTAATTAAAAGATGCCTTAGGTAGGTGTCCAGCAGGCACAGAAGGAACCCAGCTCTGTTACTAGTCTGCAATCCCCAGTTTTCCAGCTGTCACTATGTAATACGGTCTCCCCCTCACGTAATTCTTTCCTGTAGTCCAATAGAAGTCCTTTAAAGACGAAAAAAAAAAAAAAAAGAAAAAAAAAGAAAGAAAGAGGAACAACAAGCAAGTAATCCTGTCATACGATCTGCCCCAGTAGTTTGGGGCCTGTTTCTCTTTCAGGGGCTGTGAGCATGCTTTGAGGTGCACAATAGAGATGCCTTCTCCATTGACTGAGGAGCTCAATGAGCCAAGCTCGGCAGCAGCCCCGGTAACAGCAGCAGCAGCAGCAGTGGTGCAGCACAGTAATGGGCCCAACTGTTAACTGATTTAACACTCTGCCAGCTGCAGTCCCTGAGCTCAGAGAGGAGCAGCGGGCCTTTGAATATTACCTTTCAGCCAATTAGACATATGTCACTTTCAGAAAATGTTGCGTGCCTGCTCCCGTTGAAGAGAGGCTCTGCTGGGGAGCAGAGGGGAATGACATTACCTGCTTTTCTCCCGAATGCGAGGTCCCTCCTTTGGGTAGGAATTTGTTGTTTCTGATATTATCAGCACTGTGGATGCAAGTGCCAGAAGAGGAGTATAAGGAAGAGTGATTATTGGAGCTCCAGGTTTTTTAGTATCTTATAGGCTGCCTGGGACAGAGCTTTTACAGAAGAGGTAGGTTTGAGTCACTGAATTAAAATGAGACCTCTCTCCTCACCTCAACACTGAGAAAGTTAAAATCAGCATCTGAATCAGCTCATGTTTGCTTTGCATGTTAAAAAATAATAATAATAATAATAATAAAGAAACTTTGGATTCAGCTGAAGTAAATGAGTATGCAGATGTCAGGGAGTGGCACAGATTGACAGCAGCTCAGAATGTAAAATTTTGGCCCAGCAATAAAGTTTACAAAAAAGTACAAGTCAGACTGTTTCTAGTGAGTGGCAGCTCAGGGTGAGCACTGCAGGCTGCTTGATTTGTCCAAAGGATCATCATCAACGGTGCCACTGAGCTAGCAAACAGGGCTCTGGGGTACCAGGCATGGCTGCTCCAAAGTCAATGTCCTTAGGGCTGAGAAGTAGGTATTCACAGAAGACGAATATTAGGGATATTTATTTTCAGAATCAGTGTGAAAAGCAGAAGCATTTATATTTGTCATAGAGTAAGTATGCCACATTTTATTCCCAGATTGATTGAATATTTGTATTTCAATAAATTTGAAATTCGTACTTAAGTTAGTTTCTTTATGCTTTTTATATTAAAATACACAAAAATGCATTTTTAACATGTGTATTGGGATGAAATATTGCAAATTATGGAAAAAAATAAATGTTTCATATAATGTGTTTAAAATATTTTAATAGCAAAAGTCAAAACAAGTGAAATGAAGCTAACAAATTAAGCCAAATGAACTAAATGAAAAGGATAAGATAAATGTTTAAAGGTTTTTTACAACATTGTACAAATTGAAGCCTTCTGGGGATGGAGGCTAGTGGACAGAAAAAAAATATTAATCTTGGCCTAACGTTTTCTGTCTGGCAGTTGTTGCTGTGACACTACTGGTGAGCTGAAATATGGGATCTAGAACTGTGTGAAGACTGCTGCTTTTCCCACTGGAGGTGGGGATCTGCACACGTTTTGGATGCTGTCAGACCTGGACAACAAACTGTGTGTGGCATTCAAGAAAAGAAGGGAACAGGTGATGGCTCTTGTCTCTGTAACTTGTGAGAGGAGTGGTGAAGCTAGTTTAAATTAATCACCAAAAAGCCGTGAGAGTGAAATGTTCTCTGAATAAGAGCAATCGTTTCATTTGGTGTGAGCTTTCTTGGGTTTACTCTGGGTTTTCCTTCTCAGTTTCTGCAGTCACTCTCCTAGTAAGATGTTCTATGATTTAGACTTTTGGTGCTTGATAGTTAGGAAATAGTGATTGTCAGGGGCAATGAGATGAGTCATATTTTGGGGGCGAGGGAACACATTGGATCTAAATGTGCAGAAGAAGTTCTGAGGTATTGAGTCCTTTTCACATCTAACAATACCTGAAGAAAATCTTGAATTTAGATTTTGAAAAAGAATCCTCTCCTTTCCAAAAATAAAAAAAAAAAAATAAAAAAAATAAAAAAAAAACCTCTTCCCTTACACTGTTTTGACCAGCTTCAGTCAGTGATGACAGGATTATGGAATGGTAATATATACACTGAAATGAGATGCTATTTGGAAGATCCCAGGGTTGTAGTCAGACAAACGCTTTAAGCCAGAATAAGTTGTCAGTGTTGATAAAAGTAGTAGTTCCACACTTCCTATGCTTCTGGCTGCTTGTTCGCACTCTTGTGCTATTCTCTGCCCATCACCATACTCTCCTTTCTGCAACCTAACAGTGAACTGGAGCAGATTCAGCTGGAAATAACCTTTTCAGGTTATTTCAGAGGCTGTGAAGGAGTGGGGCATGTGTGTGTGGCAGGGTATATCTGGACCTATTTTCTCCAGTCTTGTTCATTGCATGGCTACACAAACCCTTGTGTCAGTAGATAGATAGTATGTGGTACTACAAGGATGGAATTGAGCGATCAGGGCAGGAAGAGAGCAGGACCACTTTATTTTTTTCTTCTGTGATAGCACTAGCTTATCGTCTCCAACAAAGCCTGTCTTCCCATGTAGGGAAAAATTGAGAAAAAGGACAATTTACCCTTTTTTAACAGCTGGATCACCTACCAACAAAAGCCACTTGAAGATATCTTACAGTGTCCAAGTCAATTTCTTGTCCAGCTAGCAGCTGGAGAGCCAAGATCAGATGTTCCTCTTGCTGGAGCTCCTTGCAGGTGTTGCTACCTGTAGACTTCGTTTGGATGTGACAGCTTTCTCAGTGGGGTACTTCAGTGCTGCTAAGCATGTTTTTGATGAAGTCCTCATTTTATCTGGTTGCCTAGTTTGTGATTAAAAAAAAAAAAAAAAAAAAAAAGATATTCTGAATACAAGTGGGGTAAGTTTAAATATACCATCAATAAACAACATAGTACTTTCCCCCTGTGGAAGTGTGTTGGATATTTACCGCACAGGTCTTGTATAACACTACACGGTTTGAACATGGTATTTCAGGGAATGATTGTTCACTTTTTTCATCTTTCTCTGCCAAATCTTCACTGAAGTGATCAGGCAGACTGTTGCTTTCTACCATCAGTCACTTGGTTGGTATGGCCTGGAACTTGCATATCTTTCTGCATTTGAATTCATTACTAATGCATAAGCATTCATCAGTTTGGCAGGAATGGACATTGCACATCTGTAATTCATAAGCTTCAAGACAGTTTTGGGTGATGATGATTCAGGCATCCACTAAATGTCCAAATTCCCTTTGGCATCAGTTGTCCAGCCATAACTTGTTGGATCCAGCAGAGTGAGTTCACATTGCAGGAATCATCTCCAAATTCCCACTTAATAGTTTGCATGCAGTTCATGCTGGAATAAGCAATCTTTGCATGGGGGAAGCTGGCTGGAGTCAATTTCATCCTTTTTGGCAGAGAAAAGTTGATAATGGCATCAGTTGTTGCACTTTTAGGGACAAACAGATGGCATGTGAATTCTTGTAATTTCTGAAAGAAGCCTGATGAAAGCTCCCAGGGTTGTCCAAACACTGAAAAGTTATATCGATAATGCCATTTTCTTTGCATGAGTTCTAGGGCTCCCAGTTTTCCTTTGTCTGAAAAAACACTAACAGCATTGCATCCCAAAAAGACATGCAGGCCAATCAGTACCCTGAATGTGTCAGTCCCAGGGGGGCATGCTATTATATTACTGTCAGGGAATGATGTTTGGTGTCTGCTTTCCAACTTTCTCATGCATCAGCCAAGATCTGTATTACTGCTGGATTTCACCCATCGTTTTAGCATGCAGTATAACACACGTCTTCCCTTTTTTTATGGTACTTTGAGAAGTTCTGTTTTCTTGTGGTGGTCTGTGGTTAGCCAGAAAGAGAGGATCACAGTTCAATATAGAAGTCTGTAATGTGCTTTACCTTTGTGATTTACACACATGCATACCATCTTTTAATCAGGATTTTGATAAGGTTTGACTTCTTGATGGGCCAAGAGAAAAAAATTTGTTACATGGACTTTGTGGTCTGCATTTGTCTTCTCAAAATGAATGCTGGTAGTGGATCCTCTTGTATTTCTCACCACCTTTTGTTGCTCATGTCTGGTAAATATTCTAACTTTCTGACTTTCTGCACCTTCCTATAGTTCAAAAGAGCAGAGATGCCTTGTTAACACCACTCAGCCTTGGGACGAGCCTTTGTTAATAACACAGACAGATGGGACAGTGATGGTTTCAGGGGGGCTTTGCTGGACTGTTTTTTCCCCCATCTGACTAAATAAACTAAGTCTTAGTCAAAGAGGTTTATCTGTTGCTCTGTTCTTGCTGATGGGCTTAAGTCTTCCTTCTATCCTGTTAGCATTGTATGAAGAAACCATGTGCATTTGACTTAATTCAGTTCTGAGGGCTGAAAAGGCCACAGCTCACTCTCACTGCATACTTTGATGTCTGCTGTCCTCTGTTAAACTGCTCTACACAGTACCACTTGGATGCCTATTGATTTTTACTTGGTTGCTTTCGGCTCTGTGGTCAGCACTAAATTATCTTTGGCAAGCATATCCATCAACAAGTTGTCTGGATACATGAGCTCTGTCCCTTTGTCTCCCTGACTGATACGTACCTAGTGTCTCCTTCAAACCTGCTCTTTCAGGTTCCAAATGATTTTTTCTCACTTGAAACATTATTTATTGGTTTGCATTTTTTCTTTTAGATAGAACCACTCTTACTTTGAGATAAAAGTTGCTGTCGTATCTGGATTAATGAAGACACTTTATGATAACTGCAAAGATCGCTTGGTATGCAGAATGTTTTTTCTGCAGAATATTCAGAATTTGGATTATCCATCTGGTAGTATTCAGTGCTGTTATTTTGTCTGCCTTTGCTTTTGAAGTACAAATGGTAACAAGACCAGGAATTAATGAACTTCTGAAACCATAGCTTCTCTATTGAAAATGGCAAGGTTCCTGGTTCTTTGCAATATTCTTTATTTGCACATCAGTACATCATGTACTGCATTTTACAGGCAGTTACTAATCCTTTATCTTTTCAAGTATTTGGGGTGGGGATTTGAGATTTGGTTGTGTTTGTTGTTGTTGCTGTTGTTTTAGGTTTTAAGTTGTTGTTTGTTGTTGTTGTTTGTTTTGATTGTTTTGTTGTTGTTTGTTTGTCGTGTCATCCCCCCCCCCCAATAGAAGACACATTCCTACTCCTTGAATCCTATTTCTTTGTTTTCCTAGAAGTTTCTCCTTTCTCAGCAATTGTTGCCTTGTTCCTTTGACTAAGTGATATCCCCAAAGACCTATTTTTGGCCGTGGTTATTCATACTTCTCACAATACTGAATCTGTGATGTTTAATTTTTATTTGGCAACATCCTGAAACAGAGTCTGGTTGTGGATCTAGGCAGCTTTCAGAAGAGCAAATGCATGCTGAGATGTGGCTTTAGGTTAGAGCTTGGTCTTCTGAAATTGTGTGAAGAGTGTATGTTTTCTGTGCTGTTTCAAAGCTGTTCACTAGTTCCTCTCTCTACTGCTTACTTTAATAGATGTGATTCTAATATTTCAAATCTGCAATAAAAAACACATGTATTGGAAGCATCAGCAAAGTTTACCATCACGTAAACAGAAAGAGCACGTGTGAAGAAAACTGATATTGTGGCGTTCAGTTTTCATTTAGTGGCCATTCTGGAAAAGCTAATCTGCTTGACATTTGTATTTATCTTCAAACTCTAACAATGGCCAACCATAGAGATAATGCAGACTATGCTGATTCATGTAGAAAAATCCACCTAACTCAAAATTAGCCCTCTCAAATGCTATCACTTACTATCCCGAGACACTGATGAAGAGAAAAAGTGTTGTAGCTCCACTTCAGTGAGCACTCAAACAGTAATAGCAGGAAGACAGATACACTGTCTCTGCCTTTCCTTAACCGAGTAGAGGGTGTGAAATTTTAGTGAAAGGGACAAATTCAACAACTCTAAGATACAAAAGCAAAATAATGCAAAAATGGCTTCCTCTCAGAACAAATTGCTTTCATTCAACGCTTTGTGTTGTTTGACTCACATAAATTCCTCATATTACTAATATTTTCTGGCTCCCCGTCAGAAGCAGATGAATAAATCCCTTGTTACTGGATTTTCATATGTATAGCCTTGAAAACTCGAACCTTTCAGTTTATTCTCCAGTCTGCCTGTAATAAGAAGTGACTTGAGGGATCTGGACCAGAAAATTGTTGAAATGGATATGTAGCTGGGAAGCATTTCATCCTTAGCAAAACAACATATTTGGCTAAATTTCATGTAGTTGCAAATACCCCCATCAGCCCTGGCCAGCATTGTTTGGTTGTGCCATAAATTAAATAAATACTATCTTCAGAAGGCAATTGCCCATGTAAGAATACTGTTAGCACAGTTCTTCCACTTATCTTTCTTTGATTACTTGCACTTAAACAATAAGTGGAAAGGAGCAGACAAACATACAAGTGGTAAAAGACACATTTGATGAATAAGGTAGATTGACTGCCTATATAATACTTTATATTTCTTCTTCAGTTTAGATGTTTTAAAATAGCCCATAATGTTTAAGGCAGATGAACATTACGTTCATCACGTTCAAGGCAACGTGAGAATCAGCCACATAAGATAATTTTTAAAAATTTAAGACAGGTTCCATGACAAGAGCAAAGGAACTGAAGGAGCATGATCTCTGCAGGACCTCTTGTTTGTGCTTATATTCTCTGGTATTTAATAAATTGTTGCCTCTAGTGTTCCCTGAGTGAGGCAGACATTATGTCTCCCATGTAGATTCCTTGCATCTCCTAAGATTTAGCTTCTGCTAATGACTTTTCTTCTATAAGGGCACAAACAGAAGCACCTTCCTCAACCCAGCTGCCCAATTTCATAAGACTTGTAGGAATTTAATCTCGGAGTGCAATTTCAACCTCCTAGCGACTTCACTACTGTTCTGACTCCTCGATACTGTGGGCACTTTCTTACCTGCTTGTTTGTGCATTTAGGAATCTGATGATAATATCACTTTTTCTAATGACTTGTCTCCTTTGAAAACATAGTGAGATACAGAGTTCCTGTGTCCATTCCCAGTGAGGAAAACCTACTGCAGAGGAGAAGCTGTTCTGAACACAGACATAGTTCCTCAGTTGTGAGTTTTGGTCCTATTTAAAACATGCACTGCATGTGTGAAACCATTGGTTATTCTTGCCTTTTTTTTTTTTCCTGCCTTGGAAAATCTGAGAGTCAAGCACAGACACCATGTCTGTCTTTGAACAGAACAATTAAGGTAATTAGCCAAGGCAACTGCTTAGTCTCTGCAAAGCAGAGCTGAGGAAAGTAAGAGGAATTTCCTCCTATGGAAGAGATACTTGAAGTTACCTCCAGATTCTTAGCTACTGCTGTCAACTTGAGAATTTAGCTGGCACGCAAATCAAAAGGGACAAAGCCCGAGCAGGAGGAAAAGGGAAAACGAGACACTTAAGAATATCCCTAAGGAGATTAGAAGAAGATCCCTCTACAGGAACTCTTGACACAGCAGACCCAAGCTTAAGAGACTGTCCTGAATTAGACTTGTCAGAAAGCAGAGCTAACAATAGCTGCTGGGCCCAGCAGACTCAGTCATGCACCCAGGAGGCTGCACTGTCCATCAGAAATTAGTGATCAGGGACTGCAGAGGTGAACGAAAGGCACAGTCAGAAGCAGCCACCATCCTGGAAGCTGGATGAGTGATGAGGGCAGCAGATATTGCTTGGGGGTGTTTGTGATAGCTCCCATTCAGAACAATGCTGTAAGATACCTGTAACCCATAATGTGTGCAATGACACTTAAGATGGTATCTACCACAGGAAAACAGAGGTGTAACACCTGAAATAAATTGTCTGAGGTGCTTACAAGTGAGATGTCCAATTTACTTGGCTACAGAGAAGTCCTATGGCAACAGTGAAGGGTAATATCTGTAGGAGCTTTGCACTTACCTTGTCTTTTTTTTGGCCCTCCAGCTCCTCAGTACTTCATTGTGGTGGCATTCAGAGCCATAGCAGGACACACTGATGCCACACGTGCATTGCACTTTCATGGTAGCTGCATGCTGGTGATGAGGGGAGGTTGTTCTGGCCGCCTTGCCTCACAGCTGCCGCAGCTCTGCCAATACATGGAGCAGGGTGTGCTCCAAGCACAGCTGTCATTGCTGTCGTCGAAGAATGGTGGAGACTCTGTCTTATGCTAGAGTCCAGGTTCAGGGGATTCCTGGGGAGCTCCTTGCAGGCAGTGTATTAAAAAAGTGCTTGTAAAAGCATTTCAACCTTAGCTTGAAAGAAGATATACAAAGAAGTCATTTGGAGCTGCATTTTTTGGAAAAACTTCAGCTCTTAGCTCGTGAAGCATACTACATATTGATAGCTGAGCAGTGTATTCAGCTGGGAGGACCTATACAGGGAGACTAGGGCAGGAGATTAATGCCCTTATGTTCAACTTGATCTATTACATAGAGCGCTCTTTGTCACTTCTCCTGGACACACCATGATTTAATGTTCAGGAACACACACATCTTGTCATGAACTCAATCAGCTACTGGTTTTCTAACCCATCCCTTCATCGGAACGTGAGAATTTTCACTTGCAGATATCTGCAGAGTAAGGCTTCTCATACAGAGGAAGCAGAAGGAAATTGTCCTCTTTAATGAGCATAAACTAAAAAGAAGGAAAATTTCCTGCCTTTCTGCCCTCCATGAACACAGTTGAGGTCCATTGTGGATGCTGTTTGATGTGCCTGAACTTCTCCTTCAAATAAAAGCAAGTAAAGCCAGGGTCCTGGCTGTTTCTTATTAAACATCTCCCAGACCTTTTCACAGCTGTCAAGTGCTTGTACACGGCAGCTGAATTCCACCTTGGAGTAACTGGATATCACTTCTCTGTCCTTGGAGTAACTGGACATCACTTCTCTATCTTCCTCATCTGGTTTTGTTTCTCTCCTTCACGTATTGCCCTAAAGTGTTGGGTGGCACTTGCTGGGTTAAATGACTTCCTTGTACCACCCTAGCCAAGGGCAGCCTCATTTCAGTGGTGAGTTTGTTTTGCATGGTGTTACCTAGAGGCTGAATCCTTCAGTCCGTACTCCAGCTGGTGCTTCCCTTGACTTCAGTGCAAATGTTGTGTGGAGAAGTTTAAGTAAAGACTACAGAATGCTCCAATCCTGTGTCTAAATTTAAGCACAATGTGGTGCCAGTGTAGAATTTCATTCCTTCTCTTCAGCTTTGTGAGACTGAAAAGGCTTCTCTGTAAGGAGCCAGGTGCAGCAGGGGGATCTGCATCTATATGTCCCTCAGATAAAGTGCTGCTGTGGAATTCGCAGAGTTAAAATAGCTGGTATATTGATACTGTCATTGTAGTACAATATCTTTAGTAGACTAAAAATCTTGCTTATTTCTCATAATCAATAAGTTGTATTAAAAAAATATATAATAATAAAATAAACTTTCAAAGGTTTCATTAAGAGTGCAAAAAGATCCTGGATACAGGAGAACTTCTGAGAATTCCAAGTGTCTAGCTGTAAAGTCTTCATATACAAAAAACAAAACAAAACAAAACAAAACAAAAACTTTAATACTTGAGTGTTTGTCTTTTATTCAGCTGTCTTGTAAGTATTGCTGCAAATGCAACAAGAGCTGAAAACAACAACCTCTTAACAGTGGCCCTTTTTTTGGCTGTTTAATAAACATACACTAGATACAAATTTAGGCAATAAAAGGTTCATGTAGTATGTATGTATGTATAATACAAGCACAAAAGGACTATTCAAAATGCATAGCAACCACTCGGCAGGGTTTAATTTTCCTTAACAGTTTTCCATTTTCCTTTAAATTTGGGATGGGAGTGGGGGGTAGCAATCAGAATCCTTGGCATAAATGGGATAATAATAAGGAAGTTCCTGGTATTGTTGATGTTATAGTTCCTAACAAAGCATACAACTGAATTCAGATAAAAGAAAGTTTCTGATTAAAAGGGGCCGTATGAATGAAAAATTTTAGAAGTTATTGGAAGTTTCTTTTAGCTGCTAATCGTTGTCATATGTTAACCATAAGAGAAGTGAAACACCAGCCAAGATTTTTGTAACATGCTTTATTAATTTGGTTAACAACTTTCTTAAAATGTATTTTAAAAACTATTAGCATTCTGTATGATAGCACACATAAATTATGTCAGCCGAACAGTACGGCAGGTTACATCATTGTGACATTTATGAAGCCAGCATCTGCTGTGCATGATGGGCTGGCTTTTTCGAAAGCCTATCTAAGGGTTTTACAGCTGGCTTTCCAAATATACGCCCTTCCGTCTTCTTAAAGCGACACACACACACACAGATCGGTGCTGGTTTGGATTTTCATCCAGATTTCTCACTTAGCAGGGTCTGTTTGAGTGTTGGTTTTCATGTATGCTGGCGGTGAAGTCCTGAGTGTTAAGCAGATGTGTCAGGACAACACCTAGATGTCCAGACTGAGGCTGTAATCCCCTTTTAGTCCAAGTGCAGAAGCAGATATTACTAACAGTTGGCTGAGAGTGCTGAGTGCTATAAAACCTAGTCACGCTTTACTGTCTTGAAAAATACAGAGGCAGTTAGCTTTGGAGGGTGTTTTGTTGATTTTTTTAATATTTGACACTAATGGTACGGGTAAGACTTTTAGTTTGTTTGTTTCAGAAGAATCTACCTTTCTAACTCTCACTGAAATCTGGGAGTTCGGTGCTTTGTGGGCCAGGGTCCGGGCCCTCTCAGCCTTTTTAGGCACTTACATTGACAGTCTGGCCTTCACATTGTGCTGGAGAAAAGGCTCGAGATGTGCCTGTAGGGTTCTGTGAATGCAAAGAAAACAAGGTTTTAAAGAATGTAGGGCCTGGGCACAAGCAAAAACAGCACTGCTGATAAAATAGCACCAGTCCTGCCAGCCACCGCGCGGTACTGGGCAAGTTGGTCTGCCAGGTTTATCTTCACCTGTTTGTTTCATTTTGTTTTGCTCTCTGCATAGAGCAGCACAATCAGCCCGTGATATGTGAGTGAAATAGGCGGAGGCTTTCTTCATGTTTTATCTTCCTCTGCTAAAACAAACAAACAAAACAGCAACCTCTTTCCTATCAAGACTGGCAGAACAATTTTGTGAGATATGGTGAAAGTGCATATAGATGTGTGCATGTTCGTACATATACAAAGCATTCTGTCCCTAAGTCCTGAAGTCAAACAAAGCCCCAAACCCCTGCAGTGCACTAAATAGTCATGCAGTTCTGATACGTGCATAAAGCAAGCCCCTAGTCCTTCTCCCTGAAAAGGGTTTCTGTGGCTGAAGAAAGAAGCAAGCAGAGGTGAAATCAGGTTTACAAAGTGGCTTCGCAGTGTCTCTCACCTGCCCGAAGGGATCGGCTTCGGATTCCCCTGCAAAACCCACCAGCAAAACACCGAGCTGTTAGTGAGCCACTTTTTTTTTTTTCTTTTCTTTTTTTTTTTTTTCTTTTTTTTTTCCCCTAAACCCTTCAATGGCCCGAGATACCTTTCCATGGGGCCACAGTTCTGCTTGCAAAAAGCCAGTCGTTTCATCAAAGCCCCAGACTCTGGAGAACATGGGCTGTGCCATCTCAGGGCTGCTTTTCAAGGAGGCATCTGTGCTTAGCATATGGCAACTATTTATTATAGCTGTTGCATTGAGAAACAACAATTCCCATGATAATTGTTTCTCGTATATCAAGATGCTTCAATCTCTGTTTCCCACAACATTCTGCTTGTCTGGTATGTGTGTGCCAATGTCACCACAGTCCTCGCAGACAGTTGTCTACGTTTTGTCATTACTGAGGGTAAACAGACATGACTTGAGTGGGAAGGAGAGCGGGGGAAGTGGACTGCTAATTTAGTCTGGCTTCAGTACTGCACTGTGAAAGGAGTACTGAATGATTTGTGGGCAATATTTACAAACCTCCCCTCCCTCAATCCGTCCGTTCTTTTTCTCCGAGCACACATTGTTTAAGAGCATTAATGCTTAGGGGTTTTGTCAGAATGCAGTACAGACGAGGCTTGAATTTGCAAGGGAATGGGGGAACTTTTCAGTCTGTTCATTATTCCAAAAGAAACAATCACACATTTCCTTGAAAATATATGACATGTATTGTACATTTAATCACATGTGCGTGCATACACTTTCAGCACCTCTACTAGAAGTGTACCATATATAACCCTTTCTCCCTCTGCTTACAGTATTCACATACATACCTTTCATTTGCTAGATGTCAAAATCCCTAAACACATAGAGTAATAGAATAAAAGAAAACCACTGGCTCATCACCAGCAAGAGAGAAACTTTTGATGCCTGACCTGGCTGTGATTTCCCCTTTTGAGCTCTGAGGTTTGGAGCCTATTCCAGGGAACAGTTGTAGGCTACATGTTTGCATGAATCAGCGCAACTCCGTAGATCTTCAGCATCAGTGTTTTGGCCCATGCAGGGTAGGATTTGGATCCATTTGGTGATGTTTTCTTTTTTCTTTTTTCTTTTTCCTTTTTTTTTTTTTTTTTTTTTTTTTTAGGGGAGAGAAGGGATAGTATGCACCTTTTTAATGAAGTATAGATAGTATGCACCTAGTTAATGAAAGCAAATGTGACCTGGAAATGGCTGAGCAATACCAGCATCTGAGAGTTCTGTGCATTGGGTAAACATTACACTCGTTTTTTCAGTTCGCCAGTGCCGCTTCTAAAAACCATAAGCATTAAAAATCAGCAGGAACTAAACTTTACACCAAAATCAAGCACGAGGCAGGAAGGGTGTTGACCCTTACCATATTTCAACTCAGGTCATGCTACTGCAGAGCTTGGGCATAACCAAGATTTGACCTCAGCTCATTTTGTGTTCTAAAACAGAGAGAAGAGCCTGTTACTTTCTGATAAATTAGGCTCTGTTCAAAATACAGCATTACTCCCTGACAATACAAATGAGCCAAGCTCTTAACGCGATGATGAGAGCTTTGATGATATTCAGCACTTGTGAAGCTGACTCTTGGTCTTTTGTGTGGCGCTGATGTGTTTACACTAACCAGAAGATGTTCACACGTACCGTATTATTCATAAGTTCATCTGATTTTAACCAGCTTGTCTGCTTTCATGTTAAAACCTGAGCTGAAACAATTTTGGTTGTGCGTGGAGGTGGTACAGCTCTTAGCGAAGTTTACATGACTCTGCTGCTTTATCCCATCGCTAACTGGATCCTGTATTTGCATGTAAAAGTCTGACTTCATAATGCTGCTTTATTTTTGGCTTTGTGCAAGCTGTTTCTAGTTGAATCAATAGTAAAACCGCTCCTTAAGGCAGATAAATATGTAATTAGTAGAAATAATGGAGCACTAGTCAGCTGCAAAACTGATGCTTCATCTAAATGTGTGTAAGGCACTTTATTTAGTTGGCATGTTGCTAACATCTATTAAGTTAAATTATGAGAAGTGTTTTGAGGCCTTTCACACAGAAAGTGAAGCTTTTCATTCCTTATTTACATGTGTGAATGTATATGCATGGAGACTTCAACCCATGAATTAACTCCAGAGGAAAACAAACCACCAGATAAACACAAAGCCTGGGTTTGTGTTTGGGTTTATTATTTTTTCCCTTCAGAAAGCAAAGAAGCATCCTTACAGAATTTTCTGATTAATTTATTCAAAGAACTTAATTGATGTATCACAACACAGCGGTATAATTTACATGACATTAAAAAATGGAATTGCTTCATTCTTCACACTGACAGCAGCCAGCTGAATGAGTAACACAAAGTCGATCTCTGATGGTCATTTCTGCGACTTTGAAACGTGCTTTTATTTAATTCTTACCTCATGCTGTTTGCTTTTCTAAATAGCATTAAATGAGCATGGAGCTGCACTTGAAATATTACACAGTGTTTTATTAACACCAGTTAACACTGGTAGCTCTGGGTAGATAGATAGCTCCAGGTCCTGTTGGAAGTCACCATACGTCTTGGGGTTTCATGCAAATGTAAAACCCGTGCTAAACAACTTCTGGATTGGACAATTGCATGTTAGAACTCAGAAGCCTCTTTGGTTGGTTGTTACTACAGGGCAGCTATCACTGCCAAATAAATTCAACAAGACATATACATGTATATATGATCTGAGTGTCCCCAGTGGAAGAGGGGTTTTTAACTTAGTAGACCTGGTCCTTTGGGGTTTGGGTCTGGGGTGTTGTTTCTTTGCTCCTGGGGATGCTTGCAAGGTTGACTTTATACAAAGAGCACATCATCACATTCAACCTGAAGTGACTTTTTCTTAAACTAAGGAAATATGGGGACTAAAAAGGGGATGAAATCACTGAAGCATTGAATAATTCACACTGGTAGAGACCTCTGGAGGTCGTTTAGTCCCACTGTCTGTTCAAACCAGGTTGAATTAAATCAGGTTACTTGTGGTCTTTTCCAGTCAAGTGATCATCAGCAGAAAAAGCGGTGTGAGAGTCCTTCTCACTTCATTGCAAGTCCTCTTGCCAAAGGCTACAGTGGCACAGCATTAGACACAAGCTCCTGAGGCTAGGGCTCCACCTGAGGCTAGGTATAACCCTGTCCCAAACTCTGTAACACCTCCGTGTTTGCTGCTAGAGAAGCCCACTGAAATAGAGAGTATTGCCAACAGGCAGGGGTTTACCAGGCAATGAAGACAAGAGATTTTTACCCATGAGCTGGATGGCATGGTGCATACCCCTGTGTCCCTGCAGAGCTGTGCAGCTCCCTGGTAGAGTCAGGCTGCAGCCACCTCTGGTCCCATCTGCCCAGATCTTCCCCAAAGTGGTGGCTGTCTGGGCCACACCACTTGGCCATGCTCTACAGGAGGGCTAAATGGTGTATTGTGGAACACAGCTGAGGTGGCCATGACCTGTGAGGTGTCATCTCTCAAGCCGTGGATGTCTCTGCTCTGCAGCCCAAGGTCATACTCTGCTAGCTTTGTGCTGGGAACTGGGAGGGGGATGAAAGGAGAGAGGAAAGTATCTCCATATGCAAGGGTGTTTTCCTAGTAGCACAAGAAAAGATGGAAAAAATTATAAATCTTCAGTTTTCCATCTTCTCGCAAGCACAGAGTACCTTGTAACACTGCCTCATAAGGATTTTATGTATGGTTTTAATACTTGAAACTTCCTCCATCTTCAAAGAACAACAAGACTTTGAGACAGATATGTGGGAAATCACTTAGCCAAGTCTTGTAATTTCAGTTCTTCTGCAGTGATCTGCAAACCACAGACTCTGAAATGAGCAAGGGGTTATGTGAATGTTCCGTGTAAGTATTTATTTTTATTTTCTTTAGCAGAAGCTGTCAAATAAAGCATCTCCTGCCCTTCAGAGTTTTTGCAGTCTGCGCAGAGCTTCTGCAAGCCAGAGCTTTGCTTAGTACACTTAATTAGAGTTTGCTTATTATAACACTGCAAAATACAAGCTGGTTTTAGTCTGGGAATTAAATTTTGCTGCATTTTATTCTTGGTTAGCATCAGTTGCTTCCTAGCATTGGCAGCGATGCTCATGAGATCTGTGCATGTCTGGTGCATGAGAGGTTAGTAGATTTAACAGGGAGACATTAAAAATGGATTTAATAGAGTAGTAGCCTGGACTTCAGTATGTACTGTAATTTTAGCATTGCCCCTGGGTTAGTATTCAGTTTTGACTTTTTATTTTTTTTTCCTTCCAGACTAAATGAAACAGATGCCTCTGAGTACACTTCTTTGGTAAACACACTCTGAGAATCCTCCATCCAATTGTAAGTGATTATATGGCTAAAATGCATTCTGTAATAGAGAAAACAGATGCAGTGATAATTATCCCAGTGCCCTGCATGTCAAAAATTAACTATTGGTGCTGGAAATAAAGAGGCTGAAATCAAAACCAAGTGGGATTTGCTGTACCAGATCAGACTACCAGTTCAGGTTGTCTGACTATATCTTCAGATACAGGCTCAGCTTGATAATTTATAAAGAAATCAGGGATGCCACTTTATAATATTGGAAAGGAAGATGAACTTCTGAGGTTCAGTTTTCCTATCAGTTGTTTGTACGTGATACTTGCTAGTAAGGCATGGAACTCACAGGGTCACTGGGGCTTCCAGTAATAATTATTTGAATACTTCAAATCTGTGACTCGATTTTTCAATGCAATTTCACTGCCACCGAAAGCAGTAGCCAACTGTGCTCTGTGTTCAGAAATATGAGAATTTAAATGCCTTCCTAGTTAGTTTGAGGTTGGATCAGTGAATTAAGATTTTGCCTGTGGCTGTTGCGGAAAATTCCATGTGGATGTGCAAGCTTATCAGCTGATCTTCCAAGATGTTGGTGAGTATAGCACTAGCCAGAGTGACCAGCATGTACGCAGGATCTTAGCTCAGGCTGGAAGCTTCAGTCCTTTGACCAAAATCATTGCAGCTGCTTCTGATTGCTCTTGTTTTGCCCGCACACAGCTGAAGATGATTCAATTTTAAAATGTGAGTGTCCAAGTAAATAGCCTCTCATATGGTCTCATCTCTTGTGCTATTTTTCTCTGATTAGTTTTAGAAGGGTTGCAATATTGAAAAGGTGAAAATTCCTCCATGACAAAGGTATTTGTCACAGATTCCCTCAGCTAGTTAGAGGCATCTAACCTACTGAGTGTAAGGGTAGGTGCTTTTCACCCAGCATTAGCTGTCTGAAACTTGTGCTGTTGCAGATCCAAATTAATATTCCATTTTCCTTCTCTTGCCAGTAGAGACACAACAAGTACTTTCAGATGGCAGTTCAGCCTATCCTAAAATAGGTGGGAAAACTGTCTTCCACAGGTGCCTGTTTTGTCTCTAACTGTAAAGGGAGCCTGCAGCGCTAAGATAAGCTAGAAGCCTAATTTTTTGGTGGCTTGTTTATCTGAGGTGAGTGTTATCCAAGTTAGCCTCATCATTCCCTTCACTTTGTCTCAAGATGGATGAAAGACAACCTAATTCAGAGTTGGAGTGGAGAAGTCTGACCCTGTAACTCAGGGTAGCCAGAGGGTGGTGGTTAAAACAGGAAACCAATGTAAACTGCTTATCATTGACAGGTAGGTAAACTTTAGAAACTGGGTGAATTCACCTGTGTGAAATGTATGAGAAATAGGTCAAGGCCATGCTGTCTGTTTACATGCTTTTAATCTCCACCAGGACATAGCAATTTATCATCTTTCCAAAGTGAAAGCTCTGCTCGGTGCAGAGGAATGGGTTGAAATTCCATGGTCTAGGAGACACAGGTGTTCAGGTCAGAAATATCTAGTGCTCTTTCTGGGTCTCAATAAGCCTGTCTAGGTATAGTTAGTTCCAATTATATTTTGATGTGGTTTTATGAGAGTCAAACCTACTAATGGAGTGGTCTCCTAATAAATGTTGTGGGGGCAGGAGAGGCTTGCTTTTGCAAAACTCTTCTAAAGAAGGACAAAATACATATCCATATAAAACCTATATGTGTACTTGTCCAGGAGAAAGGTGTGATGTATTAACGTGAAAAGGCACATTCTCTGCTTGTGTTATACGGAGAAAACATGACAGGTTAGAGGAGAGGGGCTACTGGAAGTTGAGGGCATCTTCCCAGGTTACAGCTGAGACCAGCACAGGCTGGACCTGAGCACAAGAACCTTCTCTGCATTTTTCTGCACTGAGCAGCAGCAGGAGCAGCCACCAGTTTGGTTCAGCAGTAATTACTGGGCTAGCCTTTCATTAGTGTCTGACACTAATTAATATGCCATGTGCTCTTTCAAGAACACCAGATAAGTACTCACAGCTTTTGCTAGGCAGATGGTAACTTTCATTACTTGACCAGATTTGCTGATTGCTGTTAGATATCTCACTCCTTGCACAGCTCTGCAGCCATATCATGTCATGTCTCTGAGTGTTCTCAGCCACAGAAAAGAAGGATCCTGTTTGATTTTGAAAGCCATAGCCTGGGTAATATCCCATTGCTCTTTTCTGATAAATCTTCTACTAGCATCAACTTTTTTTCTGAATTTTGCCTGAATACAGGCAGAAGAACAAGCTGCGGGTTTAAGCTCAACGTGAGCAACAAATTCCCACACTCATCTTAAAACCTTTTTGTTTTTCTACAACTTTGTAGCATCTTTTAGGTCTCAGGAGGGGAATTGCAAGTTGTAAATTTCTTTATGCGTCCTCCTTTCACACTCCTAGGAGTGAAAAGTAAAATGCTTCCCAGCTAGGCTATCCCTCTGTCTCTGAATAAACATTTGTTCCAGGGCTCCCATTCTTGCCAAGGTGTTAGGATAACATTCTCATGCTGATTCCTCGGTCCTCCTTCAGCATCCCGGTGCTGGAGGTCCATTTCCGAGGCTTTGAAATGGCCATGCTCTCACCTCACCTCATACACATGGAAATCAGATCACCAGAAGGAGAAGGAGCAAGCTTGTAAATCCCATGGAGAAGCCAACAGGGCAGGTTAGGGAATTACGACCTTCAGTGTATTAACAGTTGTGGTTAAGAGCTCTGTGCAGCCAAAGAGGCTGCAATAAAAATTGAGAAAGGGTTTGTAGGTGGGTGAGGGCACTGCTAAGGGGCTTGGGCTTGCTTCGTTCAAACTCCACTGACCACTTTGCCGTTGTCTTGGGGAAGGCCAAAGCTGACCATTTAAAGCTTTTAACTGCTTATTTTTATACACTGAGAACAAAGGTTCTCTTATCATTAGCAACTGTTCATGTAAGAGTTCAGAAACCACAGCTGATAGGGGAGCCATGCCGTAGTGGGCACCACACATGCCCAGAAAGTCCTTGCCACAAATCTACCGATGAGAGACAAATGGCTACAGCATGTAAGTAGCACGGGCGTTGCAGCAACACATTTCCAGCAAGACGGGCCAGCACCATCAACCACAAGGCCAACTTGTCTGCTTAGGAGTTGTGTAAGACACAGAGGAGGCTGACTGGGTGTGCAAACGTCTCCTGCTTACACTGCTTTTAATTAATGAGGGGAACTTGCTGCCACATGGTGTCTGGGAGGCAGCTAGTTTGAGTGACTGCACAGTGAGAAGAACAAGGCTTTGTCTGCCCTTCAAAGGGGATGTTGGCTGAGTTATTCCCCAAACCATGCCTTCCAACTATCAGCCTCCGTGTCCTCTGTCCAGTATAGGTCCTGCTTATTTTCTGAGCAGATGAATCCTTAGCAATGAATCCTTTTGCTGGTTTAGTTGTACCTAAGAAAAGGCTTTTCCTGGCAAAGCTACAGTGGCAAGGGGAGGGATATTTTCCAGCTCCTGGCTGCCATAGCCAGTCTGAGAGGAGCCTCCAGTGTAGGCCTGGTGGGAGGCTGTCAAACAGGCGCTGCAGGCAGCAGGGAGGGTTATGTCAGTCCTCAAAAGTCACAGATGGGTTCCAGAAACAATTTTTTCTCCTCATTACCTAATTGCATAGGTAGTTTAATTTGTGGAGCTGTTCCTTCATGTTTCTTTCTTTTGAATTTCCTTCTCTTGAATATTGCAGTCATGTCCAAGGAAGCTCCCAGGCTTTGGTTTGGTCACACCATCAGTGCCACTGTTTTGTTCTCCATAGATGTGGAGCACTTCAGAAGGAGTTTAGGAGTGACCAGATAAGTGTATCACTAAATCCACACCTCTGAAAGCTTCATTGAACAATTCTTCTCACTCCTGAGTGTGAGACAAGAGTGAGTAACTTTGGTTAGGTTTCAAGTGTCTCTCCAGTGACAGCAGATAAAGTCAATGTTGCTTGTTTAGGGTAAGGCAAAGTAAGTACGGTGAAAAGCCTGAAGGGAAGGAGGGAAAAGTACTGTGAGAAAGACCACATTCAGTATTGTTCTGTCCCTGTAAAAGAGAAAGGGGCAGAGACCAAAGCTCTGGTCTAGATTAGATCTAGAGGTCTTGTTAGGTCTGCAATAAGATCATCTTCAAAGCTTAAGAGCTGACTTAAATATTCGTTTTCTGATCTTGGTAGGAGCTGGCTTGAGGATATTACTTCAGGCACATCTTGAATATTAAGTAACCTGAAATTCATATTTATCAGTGATCAAAGAGAGAGAGAGAAATAAGTTGTTTGGGAGATGAGAACTTTAACCAACACTGAATAAAATGATACAGAAATCCCAAGATTAGTCAGGTAGGGTATCTTAACTTGCTTTAACACCGTAAAATGCCTCTTAGCGTGGGCCTTTAGATCAAGTATCCTTTGATACATTAGAAAGAATCAGACAGGAAAAGAACAGTTCTCACGACTCTTAGAAACACTTATGATTATTTAAAAAAAAAAAAAAAAAAAAGTATAAGAGCTGGAATTCTGCCTGAAATCCTGCCTTACAAACTGTGTTTCCCAGGTGAAACCCCAAGTTTAAAGATAAACATGTGGACACCATTGCTTTACCCAAGCCTTTCATTGTTATGGCTTATTTGGTTCAGAGGTCCCTGAGAACTTCCAAGTGATTTTCTTATAATGAGGGGGACACACTGAAGCATGTGCAATGGCACTTGAAATGGGAACGTTCCTCATTCTGTATTAGCTGGCACGCTGCTTCCCAGGGGCATATGGTTTGGGCTGTAGGGTTTTTCTAGTTCGTGTTTGTAGAGCTGTCTTACATCAAAAGAGAACCAAGAGAAAAGGGAACAAAATCTTAAAACCGTTCCCTTTCCTCTGCTACTACAGTGAAAAATGCTCCCTAGAATGAGAGCAGGTCAAATTATTCAGTGTTGGTGTATAAGTGCTTTGGGAAGGGTTACTAGGGCATTTCCATTATTTGCTGTGGTTGTTTGGTGGTTGTGACATTTAGAGGGTACTTTGAAGAAAACAGCCCGGCTGGTAAATGACAGCAGAGAAAGGGGAAGGAAAGCAAATGGAGAGGAGGGAAGTTCACAGAGATTTCCTGACAAGATGAAAGGGTGAAGAAAACCCAGTGAGTTCTTATTCAAAAACCATTTTGGTAGCCTCTATTTGAATGAGAGAACAGTTTTTTAGCATGCTTAACAACTATTTGGTCCTGTCCAGGAGTGCACTTCACCAAATGTCTGCTGAGTTTAACACCACAGCCAACTTTGTGAAGTGTGATGAGAATTATTTTTACAGCTGAGCTTCTTAAGAGAGGACCGCATGTGATGTGTAAATCCTGGTGGGTTTTAATGCACCTCAGTTGCACTAAAAAGCAAAATGCTGATCTTCACCAGGATTAATAATGTACACAAATATATTAGCATCCAATGTTTAAACCAAATGAAAGGAGTCTGGAAGCCTGGTGTCCTCCACAGGGGACCCAATGTGTGCATGTGATGGGACAAAGATGATGACTGGACTTTGCTGATTCTCAGCACAGTTTTGGTCACGTCAGCTTTCCAATGTCCTTCAATGTCACAACCTACAGGAGAGACAAAACAGAGACCACTACTCCAGATTGACACTGTAAGAATTCAGTGCTTGTACACAGCTTTAATGAAAAGTTCAGTAAGTCTCAGTGCTCTGGTGTCAGGTGATGGCAAAAATATTGCTACATACTTAACTAAAAATTACGGGTTTGGGGATAAAGCATTAGTCTGGCATGAGAGAGAATCTTGTGGGTGAGCACAGTGATATTTTGAGTGGGACCTTGGGAAAATTGCTTAACCTGTCCGCTGTGTCTTTACTTCCTAACTCTAAACCCAACTTGGTATGTTACTGCCCTGTTTGCAGGATTGAATGAGCAAATTAATCAAGCTCTGAGTGGCACTCAGATAGTACTGTGATATAAATAGGGCTGGGCAGGAAACTCTTCTCAGATGCTTCAACTTTATTGTACATCAAGATAAAACCATCTTTCAAAGTTTGTTTGGTAGATTTGTAATTGAAACAAATACATACATACATAGAACAAACGTCATTTTGTTGGTAAGTGTGCTCCTATGGGATGTGCATTCACATTTTGAATATGAGTTTGCCACTAACTCATTTCAAAGAAGGACTTGAACCCAGGGTTTTCTTTCCTGGAAGACTCTTCAAAGTTGGGGTGTTTGGTTATAAAAGCTGCTTGTGTTTAAAAATAAATAAATAAATAAATAAATAAATAAATAAATAAATAAATAAAT